>NW_021604757.1:3668386-3720512 GCF_004785775.1 Grammomys surdaster | reverse complement strand
AGAGAGAGAGAGAGAGAGAGAGAGAGAGAGAGAGAGAGAGAGAGAGAGCGCTAACTTCAGTGAAATGAACGAGGTACTGTGATTCTGTCTTAACAGTATTATGTGCCTGCTTAGCCACTACTCAGCCTTCCACACCCAACAGCCATATTCACCTTGATGACACTTCTGGGGCTGTCCATGATCTTAGCCATAGTTCAGACATACCACTGCAGTGGCTGGAAGATGCTGTGAGCCTTGCAAAGAAAGCAGATGTTACTAGGTTTTATTCTAAATCCCTCACTGTTACCTCCTGGAGCATGGATGTAATTATGGCTTTGTCTTTAAAAATGCTGTACCCCTTATCTTTGACTTTGACACAAGGACACTTTCTAGAGGTGCAAGCTAACTAACCATGTTCTGTCCATTAATAACTCAAAACTTATAAATGGCTTAATCAGCATGGTCATCACATAGATCATTTTATATTTTATCAGCACATAAGAGACTGAGGCAAGAAGATTTCAAATTTGAGGATAGCCTGGTAGAACACCCCCTCCCCCCACACACACACAGATTTCTAGCACACACCAAAAAAAGTTGGGGGGGGGGGGCTTTGTTCCTCACTCCTGTCAAAAGTTGGCAGTCATGTCCCAAATGATCTTGTTAACATCATTAAGTAGCCTAGATAACATCAGATCAACTAAAATTAAAATCACAGATGACAGTGACAATTTTAGAGTACAGCAAAAGGAAGGAGTTTTACTCTGAATCTCATTTCAGAAGTTGACTTTTCATAGCAATGAGTGATGATATTTCTGATAACAGGTTGGGGCTTATTCTTTGTATATTTAGTGGATAATGAACTGAGGCTTGATTTTGGTGATTCCATTTCTGACCACTTCACTGTCTTAGTTTTTTGAGACAGACCCCAGACTCTTCTCGAACTTCCTACACAGGCAGGAAAAGTAAGACCCCAAATTCATGATCCTTCTTCCTCCACCTCTTAGGTGCTGAGATTACAGGTATACACCACCAACTGGGATTCTCGACTATGATGTCCTGTTTTTATATACATCATCTAGTTGAATACTGTACAATTAACAGTGTTGTTTGTTTATTTAATGCTTCAGTGTCAAGCATTACAGTTGGTGCTGTATGGTAAAAGGCAAACCTTGAATCATTCTTACCTGAAAGCCATTCGTACAGCAAAAGTTGAAACTAGAACAAAACCATTGATAAAGCTGACTTTTACATTCCTGGTGGACTTGGTCTAAATAAAGTCCAATCTTATATCAAGGCCAAAAGGATTTAAAACCAATAGTGCTCCCTTCTAAGATAACGAAAAGATAATAATAAACTGATAATAATTAACATAAAGATAATATGTTAATATGTACATGTTTTTGTTGGCAAAGCAATGATTAAAACTATCCTTTTTATTCCCCCTTCTTTGGGGGTTAGGGTGGGTTGGAGACAGGGTCTCACTATGTAGCTGTGGCTGTTCTGAAACTCAGTATGTAGGCCAGCCAGCTTGGCCTCAAACTCACAGAGATCTACCTGTCTCTGCCTCCGCCTCCCCAGTGCTGGGAGACCTTTTTGAAAACAGGTCTCAATTTTTTAAAGGTATGAGCCACCACACCCAGCCCTTGTCTTGTATAAAAAGAAAAATGAGGGAGCCATCAAAATGGCTCAGTGGGTAAAAGTGCTTGCTGCCAAACCTGATAATCTGACCTCAGCACCCACAGGCTGAAGGGTGAGAGCTGAGTTTTCAATAACACACACACATACATACACACACACACACACACACACACACACACACACACACAATTTAATTTTTTAAAAAGAAAACTTGAAGTCCAGAGTTATTAGCACAGTAACAGTATGTGCTTAGCATCTGTGAAGGCCTATAAGGAGTCAAGTAAGTTTGCTTCCCTTTAGTCCTTGTTCAGTGTTTGAGTGTATAGTAATCATGTCTGAGGTGACATCTCTTCATTGTGAGGAGAGTGGGACTGCCTATAAATTAAGATACGGAGCGGTGGCGCACGCCTTTAATCCCAGCACTCAGGATGCAGAGGCAGGTGGACCAGGTTGATCTACAGAGTGAGTTCCAGGACAACTAGGTATCCACAGAGTAGAAACCCTGACTCGTTTAAAAAACAAAACAAAACAAAACTTAGGGAGAAAAGATTTTGAATTCAGAATTTGTACCCTCACAACATTTTATCTTTAAGCTTAATTTAGTTCTAATTTTAGTATATAACAAAGCTGTTGGTAATTACTTTAGTCATCCTGTTGGGTTTCAGAGTTAAATGTTCATATAAATATGAAAAACAATAACTGGATTACATTTATAAACAAGTAGAGACATGATTGGTTTTGTTTGTTTGTTTGTTTTTTGGTTTTTAGAGACAGGGTTTCTCTGTATAGCTCTGGCTGTCCTGGAAGTCACTCTGTAGGCCAGGCTGGCCTTGAACTCAGAAATCCACCTGCCTCTGCCTCCCAAGTACTGGGATTAAAGGCGTGTACCACCACTGTCCAGCGAGACATGATTGTAATAGACATCTGTGGTGCTTAAACTTAAGTTTTCTGTTTAGGAATGTGGTTTATTTTTATTTATATATCAGAGTGCCTGTGGAGGTCAGAAGGTCTTGGATCACTTGAAACCAGAGAGTTACAAGCATCTGATGGTCACCTGATAGGGTGCTGGCATCTAAATAAACCCTAGTCCTCAGGATAGAACAACAAACCATCTTAACCACTGCGCCAACCATCCCTCCAGACCTGTTGCTTTTGGCTTTTTGAGATAGAATCCCATTGTACATTTTAGGCTAGCTCAGACTCAGCTTACCAGGTATTAGAGAATTATTGGCTTGTGCTACCATGCCAGCTAAAGCAGCTTTAACTAAAGACAAAATTACTTAATTGCTTAAGTTAAATTATTTAAGTGAAAGACAAAATTACTGCAGGGTGGTGGTGACAACATCCATTTAATCTAGGCAGTTGGGAGGCAAAGGCAGGAAGATCTCCGAGTTCCAGGACAACCTTGTCTACAGAGTGAGTTCCAAGGTGGCTACACAGAAAAAACCCTGTCTCAGAAAAACAAACAAAAGAATTATCAGTGTTGTATGTTTGAGTAAATTTAGGAGCTTGAGATTTGAGTATTCTTTTATTTGTTACTAAATTTTACAAGCTTGTGTGAGTGTTTGTGTGTGAATGTAGTGTAGTGGTGTCATCGTGTGGGTGTGTTTGATTTGTCTTGTCTTTGTATTTGCTTTTTTGGACACAGGATCTAATGGTTCCCAGGCTGGTCTGAAACTTGCTGTGTAGCTAAGGATGACCCTGAAGTCACGAACCTCCTAAGTACTGGACTGGGTCACAGGTGTATGTTACTGTGCCTGGTTTTACGCAGTGGGATGCTAGACAAGCGTGCTCCCAACTGAACAACATCCACAGCCCTCTCATCAAATATAGTTTAATTGAATACCACTTAAACAAGGTTTAGATGATTGGTTGCTTTTGCTGGGTTACAAACCACTTTATTAACCCTGGCCTGCTGTGGTCCCTTGCATTTATTTGATTAGCACAGAGGCTTGATACCTGAAGACAAAATTGCCTTTGTCATCAAGGCTGACACAGTTTATTCTCCATGTAGTATAGCTAACTTAGTAGACTAAAGTTTCATTCTTAGTAATTTTTAGTGTTTATTGCTTTATTTTATTGCCTTATTCTGTTGAAATCTTGATGTACTGTTTCATAATACAGGATTTATAGCTATATGCATACTGTTTTATAAAGTTAGTCTTTTCTAAAATGTTACTGTCTGAAAGTTGGTGTATATACATATAAAAACTGTATTCATATTACTCAATGCTAATACAAGAAAAAAGTTGACAAAAAAGAAAAAAGTCATATAGTTCTTTTAGCTGAAAACAGCATTCATATTTTCTGATGGATTTTTTTAGTATCCTTCAGCAAAAAGGAATGTCTCAGTAATTATTATAAGAGTAATGTGAATCATCAGTATTTTTCATACAATGTATCACCTGTCTGCTCCATTTTCAAAGTCACTCTGAAAAGTGGGGACTGTTGGCTGATCGGCTTCACCTCATCCAATGTTGGTATGAATGGCTTCACCCTGATCTAGAGTCTTCCATAATGGAGCCCTTATTTAATTCAGTTTTGAGAATAAATTTTGACAGGTTGTTGCTTCTGGGTATTTACTGCATCAGAAGTGAGAGTTTAGATTTTACAGGTCTTAAACTTCTACCATTCCAGGGATTCTGAGTTGACTAGAAAGCACTAGGCCAAGAGTCAGGCCTGATCTCTTACCCTGGCCTGGCCTGGTAGCTCTGTCAGCCTAAGTTCAGTGAGTTCTTACCTGGGTTTCATTACCTCTAAAATTAGGAAGTTGAATTAGATGACTTCTCATGTTTCTTCTACTCCTAAATTCTATGATTTTTAGGGAGAAAATTCCCTCAACATTCCTGGGATATATATCTAATAGCCCCATATATTGTGAAACCTCCCTATTGACGATAAAGAGGGATGGGGAAGGCTACAAGTAAGTATATCCTCCTGTTTTCTCTGATCTTTGCAAAGCTTTACCCAGCAGTGAAACTGCAGTATTCAGTGATAGTGTTTATGAAAATTTAATACAGTTTTCAAGCCAAAGCAACAGCAGTTTCAAATGTTCTACATCTCTGAACACTTGAAAATCTCAATTGTCATTTACTTTGATATTTTCTCCTATATTTCCTTTCATTCATCACAGAAATAAAATTTTCCTTCCCTTTCTGTTGGTATAATTAAGCAAATATAATACACACATATAAAAGAATGAGAGTTCACAGTGGATCCTGAAAATGAAATTTTAAAACTAGTAATCCAAGTTAACCAAAATGGGTAGAATTTTTTGTTGTTTTGAATGGATTTTCACTGTGGCATCCCCACTTAACCTACTGAAAAACAATAGTAGTAATAAAACTGAATCAGTATTACACATACACATGATTCACTTATTTCATTTTTGAAACAAAAAGATTCTCCAGAGAATTAAATATTGCCATCTCATATGTTGAAATATATGTTTGAGAAAAATTCTAGGGCCTGAACCTGGTAAGAGGACATAGTGCTTTGCAGAGAACTGCTCGCATGAGGCAGCTCATACCTGCCTGTTAGCTCCAGCCCCAAGGGGAGCTAATGATTTAATGCCCTTCTCTAGTCTATAAGAGCACCTGTACACACACAAATTAAGATCAATTTCCAAATTACAGATTTGGGTGACAGTTTCTCATTGTTAAATTTTTATTTATAAATCTGGGCCTAAAGAATACAGCTAGTCTTTCTCTCAGCGTCAACCTTTCCGTAGAAGTAATTTCTCAATTGAATTGCCCAGTGTTTCGGTGACATCAGTGGCTTGCCATGAGTCAAATTTTGATTATGGGAGAGCTAGCTAGTTGTCCTAGATTTGTACAGATGTCTATTCTACTGGTTAGATGAACTTTCACATGAATATTAGCTTTGAAGGATTTGTCTTGAGTTTTTTTTCCCTAACTACTGTCTGTTTTTCAGGTTCTCTTTGTAAAGAATCATTCTCTGGTCAAGTTTCATCATCACTCATGCCACTTACTCCATTCTGGACCCTCCTCCAGTCAAATGTACCTGTGCTTCAGCCTCCGTTACCTCTGGAAATGCCTCCTCCTCCACCTCCACCCCCGGAATCTCCTCCTCCTCCACCTCCACCCCCTCCTCCACCTCCTCCGTTAGAAGATGGTGAGATTCAGGAGGTAGAAATGGAGGATGAGGGAAGTGAGGAGCCTCCTGCTCCTGGAACAGAGGAGGATACTCCTTTGAAACCTTCAACACAGACCACAGTTGTAACCAGCCAGGTAGTTATGCCCTTGGCATTCTGGGTGGTCATGGGGACTGGACAGTGATTGACATGCTTTACTTCAGAAGAATATATTTTGTAGCACTAACTAGAATGTTGTTTCAGAGTTCAGTTGATTCCACTGCCTCTAGTCCTCCATCCACTAAAGCAGTAAAGAGAAAAGCTCCAGAGATGAGTACTGCAGTAGTGCAGAGATCAGCTACTATTGGTAGTTCTCCAGTTCTCTACAGCCAGTCAGCTATAGCTGCAGGTAAGCGCCATGATTAAAGTGGCTTTTTCTTAACATGACATTTGTTTCCAACATTAGATGCTCTACGTTGAAAAGTTAGAAGGCTTTTGATTGAAAATACTACTAATATTTATATCTCCTGATTACTAAAAACTACTCTTAAATATTTGGCATGTATCCTTATTTTTGCAAGATTTTTTTTTTCTGTTTTGGGTTTTGTTATCATTTTTTGTTTGTTTTGTTTCAGTTTTCTGATACAGGGTTTCTCTGTGTAACAGAGCCCTGGCTGTCCTGGACTGGCTCTGTAGAACAGGTTGGCTTCAAACTCACAGAGATCCACCTGCCTCTGCATTTCTTTATTTTTTGTTTGTTTGTTTGTTTGTTTGTTTTGTTTTGTTGAGACAAGGTTTCTCTGTGTAGCCCGGGCTGTCCTGGAACTCACTCTGTAGACCAGGCTGGCCTCGAACTCTCGAACTCAGAGATCCACCTGCCTCTGCCTCCCAAGTGCTGGGATTAAAGGCGTGCGCCACTACTGCCCAGCGCCTCTGCATTTCAAATACTGGAATAAAAGAGAGGGATGCTCACCATGCCCAGCTACAAAATTTAATATTGTGTCATATTTTTAAGGGAAAAAAATATACTGAAATTATTTTGTGATTTAACTCCTAGTTTCTTTTTCCTTCTGTCTTGTTACAGTGTATCCTTTTTATAGTTTCATTTTATGTTTCCTGTGTTAGGTCACCAAGCAGTGGGGATGACCCATCAAGCTGTTGGGATGGCACACCAAGCAGTATCCGTTAGCCATGCAGCAGCAGGAATGGGTCATCAGGCCAGAGGGATGAGCCTGCAGTCAAATTACCTGGGACTAGCGGCAGCTCCTGCGATGATGGGTTATGCAGAATGTTCTGTCCCAATTGGAGTGACCACTCCATCACTGCAGCCAGCTCAGGCTCGAGGAACTATGGCAGCGCCTGCTGTTGTAGAACCGCCTCCGCCTCCACCTCCTCCACCTACACCTACACCACCACCGCCACCACCAGCTCCCAAAGTGCCACCACCAGAGAAGATGAGAAAAGGGAAGAGAGATAAGGTGAGTCTTCTTCAGTTAAAAAAAAATATTTAAGATGATGACATAACAAAATTGTTTTTTTAAGAAATAAACTAATTCCCAGGCAGTAGAGGCATACTACTAATTAATTCCAGTACTTTGAAGGCAGAAACAGGTGGATTTTTGTGAGTTTGAGGCCAGCCTGGTCTACATAGTGAGTTCCAGGACATCATCCAGAGCTACATAGTGAGACCCTGTCTTTTAAAAAGAAAAAAAGACTTTTATATTTGTGTTTTGCATACATGTATATCTGTGTACCACCTGTATGTCTTGTATGCCTGGAGCTCAGAGAAAGAGTAGCAGATCCCAGAACCACGGTCATTTGTGGATTACAATCCAAGTCCTCCAGAAGAGCAACCCATGTTAATTGCTGAGTTGTGCCTCCTTCACAATTAGTCACTTTTAAGCACTTCTTTAAAAATAATTTGTCGCCGGGCAGTGGTGGTACATGCCTTTAATCCCAGCACTTGGGAGGCAGAGAGGCAGGTGGATTTCTGAGTTTGAGGCCAGCCTGGTCTACAGGGTGAATTCCAGAACAGCCAGGGCTATACAGAGAAACCCTGTCTCGAAGAAAAAAATAATAATTTGTCAAGTAAATAAACTAATGGATAAAAGAATAAATAATTCATCTATTTCCATATATATATATATATGCATGCCTGTATACACACAGGTACTTGCAGAGGCCAGAGAGAACATAGGAGTCTCTAGGACTTGAGTCATATACCTCTGATATGATTGCTTGACACCAAACTTAGTTCCTTTTGCAAAAAACAGCAAGTGCTCTTAACTGATAAGTCATCTCCTCAGTCCCATTATGAACTTTATACATGCATTGATACATAATGTGTTTTGAGCATGTTCACGTGTAGCCACTACTTTTTTTTCTCTCACAAACCCCCATTTTTCTCCAACTTGTCTACATCCCCCATAAACACACGGCATTCTACTTTTTTGTTTTGTTTTGTTTTGTTTTGTTTTGTTTTTCGAGACAGGGTTTCTCTGTGTAGCCCTGGCTGTCCTGGAGCTCACTCTGTAGACTAGACTGGCCTCAAACTCAGAAATCTGCCTGTCTCTGCCTTTCAGGTGCTGGGATTAAAGGCGCGTGCCACCACTGCCCGCCGGCATTCTACTTTTATGTCTTTTGTTTTCAAGATAGAGTTTCTTTGAGTAGTCTAGGCTGTCCTGGATCTCACTGTGTAAACTGGGTTAGCCTCACACTCAGAGATCATCTCTTTCTGCTTCTTGAGTACTAGGATTAAAGGCATGTACTACCATGCCCAACTTCTATATTATGACAGTGAGTTTTATAGTTAATAGGGGCGTGAGCACTATACCACAAAAAATAACGTCTCTCCTTCCACCATCAACTGTTAACTATATAAGTCCTCAAGAAAGAATGGGGCCCCATGAACTCCTGCCCCCTTCATGACATGCCCAGTCTTGTGTAGGCAGTACAACTATTGTGAGTTTAAGAGAGCACCAGCCATGTACTATCAGAAATCAGCATTTTACACCACTTGCGCACAAACCACTTAACATTCTTTCTGCCACTTCCATGATACTTCTGAGTCTTGGCATTTCAAGATGCATCCAGTATTATCTTTATTCCTTGGATTCAGGGGAAGATCTTAATCTCCAGTGTAAAAGATCTATTTCCTTGTTCATGTATTGCATTTCGCTAATCTACCACTTTGTTTTAGGCAAAGAAAAGTAAAACAAAAATGCCATCTTTGGTAAAGAAATGGCAGAGTATCCAGCGGGAGTTAGATGAAGAAGATAATTCAAGTTCCAGTGAAGAGGACCGGGAATCGACTGCTCAGAAGCGAATTGAGGAATGGAAACAGCAACAGCTGGTGAGGTAAGGGAGTGCTGTCACAGATGTGGGCAGAGCTCTGCTTGTGGTGTTATCGTCCTTCATGAAGAATACACATGCTACTTGGCTGGGAAGCTTGAAACGTTTTCCTGAATGGACATGAGATCCAATTTTCAGTTTCAATTAGAGTTTTTATTTCTAAAAAAAAAAATTAGGTTCTCTTTATTTCCAATGAAATAATAACATGCAAATTGTTTTCACAGTGGCCTGGCAGAAAGAAATGCTAATTTTGAAGCCCTTCCTGAGGATTGGCGAGCAAGACTGAAGAGAAGGAAAATGACTCCCAACACATAGTCTTTTGTTGTGTTTTATATTCAGTCTTACCCAGATTTAAACTCTTGTCAAATGAACTGTAATGTTATGAGGAAGAACATATACACTTCCTGGGCAAGGACACGTGCATACAAAGCTGTCCGTTTATGAAATGTAGTTTTCTGTCTGCTGAAATGAGGTGATTGGAATGGCTTTGACCTGGCTGTTGTTATTCTCACACTGGCAAACTTAGCATGTTAGAGATGAATCGGACATGCGAGTCACGGGCATGAAACCTCAGTGTAGGATTCTCACACTGGCAAACTTAGCATGTTAGAGTCGGACATGGGAGTCACGGGCATGAAACCTCTGTGTCGGACTTGCTGGCAGAAGTGAAGGGCTTTCCTGCCCAGTAGAGGTTTATTTAGTTCCTAGTGTGACACTCTCCCTCCTTTGTACTCCAGAACAAGTGCAATTAAGGCAGCTCTGTAATCCTACCTTGCTTGACCAGCAGGATCTCTTTCTGACCTCCTCCTCACGTCTGCTGCCCCTGAAGTGTTGAGATCTGTGCTGATGGCTGGCCACACTTGAGAGTAATTCTTTCTCAGCAATCCTAGAACAGTTGCTTTGCAGCAGGTGGCATTTTTACACACAGGCAGGAGCAGCAGCATCAGGTGTTTAGATCCTTGGTTTTGAGAAATCCCCCCGTAAGTATGTGGCAATAAGTATAATAAGCCACTTTGTGTATTGTCTTCATCGTCTTAACCCACTTCAAAAATACACCTTCCTTCTATGTGTGGATATGTTCTCCATAAGATTCCAGTATTTAAGAAGCTGTTCACTGTTGTGTACTTTCTGTTGTATCACAATCAGGAAAGGTCACTTTAAACTGAAGAAAAAAGCAAATTGTGTCTTAAAGATGTTTGTATTTCTCCAGTTTCTGACATTGTAAATTTGTATATATGCACCAATAAAGCTCTTTTTATACTTCTGATTGGTTATCCTTTTGCTCTTCTAAGCATGTTACCCCACAGTTATATAACTAGGACTTAGTGTATGTCCATTTTTAGTTGTTCTAATCAGACGTAGTACAGAGCATACACTGACATTGTAGTGTCTTGGGGATATAGGAAGACAGGGTTTTAAGAAACATAACACACACACACAGGTGTTTCCAGGTAAGATGGTGCCATTTTCTGGAGCTTGTATCCTGTTAATAATAATAGCTGATATTTGGCCTACTTAAGTCCTAGAAACAATATAATATGGGGGGGTGCTTTATAGCTTTTTATTAAGTAATACAAAGCTGATTATGGAAAGTAATAGATATTTAAGATTATAATCACAATAGTTAACCAAAGATAATAGTTTGGATTTTATTCTAGTATATTCCTATACAGTTCAATTTTTTTTTTACTTGTATTACAGTGTATTAGATTTTATTTATCATGCGCTAATGTTGGGATGCCCCATTTTGTACATAAAATTGTTTTGTAATTTGCATAGAGTAAATTTCTACAAATAAAGGTTATCAACTAGCTATTAAAGCTTTTGTCTTAACTAATTAGCAGTTTTCCAGGCTGGTAGGAGTTGCTGGAGAGAATCAGCCTCCTTAGTATCCTATGCAGCTGAGCACATAAGCAGTCGGATGGACCAGCTTTTGGGTGGTTTAACTGATTTGCCACCTTTGCTTATAACTGGTTTTGCTAACTAGTTTTTTTGTTTGTTTTTTTGTTTTTGTTTTTTTTGTTTGTTTGGTGTAGAAGGTAGAGAATAAAGAGTATCTGATAACTGTGTAGTTGGGAGGACATTCTAGTGATTGTCTGGATTCTGCGAATCTGGCCTGTCTCAGCAGCTTAGCTGAGAGATTGTGGCCCCAGGCTTTTTGAGTCAATTCATTCTTTAATTTTTTGTTAAGATTTTATGTATATGGATGTTTGGTCTGCATGTACATCTGCATACCAGAGAGGGATCCCATAGCACTGTAGTTGTGAGCCACCATGTGGATGCTGGGATTTGAATTCAGAAAGTGCAGCCAGTGCTCTTTGCCTCTGAGCCATCTCATCTTTTCAGCCCTGAGATTTGCCCTTAAAAGAGTACATCTTTATTTTTAGACAATAGGGTCCTTTGGTCGATGGAGGCTTTAACACAAGCCCTTGAGCAAGTCTCAAAAAGTAATAATGGGGCTTGGCTCTTAAAAGCTCTTTCAGATGATCCAAGTTTGGTTTCCAGCACCCACATTGGGTCCCTTGTAATTCCACTCTAGGGAGACCTGACCTCACCTGCACTCACAAGTACACATTAAAACAATTTTTAAAAATAAAGTCCAGACTAGATAGCCTACCAGGTTTGTGTTTGCCTGATGCTTGAGTTAGTTCCTGAAACTCATGCAAACAAAGGTGGAAGGAAAGAACTGACTTCACAAAAGTGTTTAATTTACACGTTTGCACGCTAGTCCTGCATGTGCAAACAGTGTAAAGAGTAAAGGGGAGGCGGCTCAGGAGCTAAAAGCATTTGCTGGTCTTTGAGAGGCTTGGCAGATCCTGCACCCCATTTGCCAACTCAAACAGCTCACAACTGCCGGTAAATAGCTCCCTGGGCATCTAAAGCCTGGTTTGTTCGCGCGCGCGCCCGCACACACACACACACAAATTTTTTTAAAGGAGTAACTTCTATTTTAGACCAAATCAAGTAAAAAGTGGGGGGGGGGGGAACGGATATTATAAGTTTGTCAAAGGGAGAAGAAATGAGGTAAACTAGAATGAGCCTGATTCCTTCTCTCTAGGACTGTCGCTCTTTTTTAATAACGCTTGCGTTTGTTTGGTTGCTTGCTATAGCTTTAGCCCTCCCCAGCCCTCAAAGGAATGGAAGCTTCAGCCCCTTGAACAAAGTAAATCACCTACAACTACAGAAACTAGAAAAATGAAGGCTCCCGGGACTGTACTCGTTAGTTCCCAGACTGAGTCTGTAAAGTTTGAGATGAAGTTTGAGTGAATAAACCGTTGGGGTGTGAAACACAAGTTGCCTGACATCCCAGCATACGGATGAGGGCGGGGTCCTGCCCTCCTTCCGCTTCTGGCTCCTGGTTGCTAGGCTCCCAGGGTCCGCGCAGAAAGCTCCAGCAGGTGAGCTGAGGACTGACTAGGCCCTAGCTCGCAGGGGCAAGCAGGGGATCCCAGGCGGGAAGGGAGTGAGGAGGGCAGGGGGACGAGGATTTTTAGGCGGACAGGACCCTGGACTGGCCTCTGCAGAAAGAGTGATTGGAGGGGTAGTGGGAGAGCTGGGGCTCTCCAGCCTGGGGACCAGCTTGGGGGGAAGGGGGTGCTAGGGAGCACGGTGTCACCCTGCGGGGGCTCCCGTGAAAACTTCGGCTCCGCCCTTCCTTGGGCTCTCCTCTAAGCAGTCCACACTCCGAGGCAGGGAGCTCAGAACTGAACGTTTCCAGGGTTCTCACTTCCGACCCTTGACCTTTCCTTTTCAACTGCTCTGAGGCGACTCTGCGCGTGCCCCCAACCCGGTTCCTTTCTCTTTTCTGTGGCGTCCTGGTGTTGGGCATCTATTCTCAGAGTAAGCTAAGCATGGGGTCAGCGAGGCTCTTGGTGAGTCTAGTGGACCAGGCATGGGGACACGCAGAGCACCCCAGCTCCTCAGGTGCGTGATGGGAACCACCGTCCTCTCCTTTGGCTTGGCAAGAGCTTACCCCCAGTGGTTGTGGATGTGAAAGGGCAGGACCTGCAGATTTGGTGTTCTTTGTTGGCGGTAGTGGTTGGTTAAGTTTCTTTTCACTTACAGACGGTGATTTGTAGCTTCTGTGTAATCAGCTACCTGTTTGGAAATTAGGCAGGTATTGCAGCTGGGTGCGGTGCTACTGACGGGCCTACATCATACTATGCGGCAGTAACATGTTCCCAGCGTTGGAAACAGAGCTAAAGCAGGAGGTTGGTACACTCCCTTTCCAGTAACTTCACAGAAACCCAATCCAAGGTCAAAAGGTTCACTGTGGTGGCATGCTGGCCCGGCTGGAGGGGGGTTCAGTTTGTAGTTGGCTTTTTGGGAGGAAGACTGGGCTCTGTGGCCCAGGTTGGCCTGGAACTCATTGTTGCCCAGACTATCCTGGAGCTTGCTATTCTCCTACCTCTGGTTCTCTGGTGCTGGGATTACTAGTGTTTGCCATCAGACCTGTTGGAGATAATGATTCCCTAAATAGAATAATTCAATATTTACATGGATTTTGCTTGTTTTGTTGCCGTATCCTATGCAGCATGTTTGGCATTTTTTGTTAAGAAGTCGGTGTCACCTGAATGAAATTTCTGTTTGAGAATGGATTTTCTTTCACAGATGCTTCCTGATCCCTATGAGGATTTTATGCACCATCACCTCCAGTATTATGGATATTTCAAAGGTAACTCTTGGTTCTCTCCCAGCATCACCGGGTTGAACTGTTGTATTTATTGAAAGAACTGTTTGGATACGACTCGAATATGTTTCTAGGTGATTGGTTAAAAAGTACTCCCTACCCCCCTTGACCGGCATCACCTCTGTCAAGGGACAGACTTACTATTTGCAAAAGTACAAATGTCTCTTCTAGGCTCTTTAGTTTATTGGCCTGTTTGTCTACTGATGCACTAATAAATTACCAGCTCTGAATTGTTCTATGACATTAAAGTAGATTCCTTTTCACACGGGCCTCACTATGTAGCCCAGGCTGGTAAGGAACCCACTCTCCTGTCTTAGCTTCTTGCATCATTATGCATGGCTGTCACAGTCTCCATCTCTTGACAGTCATTTCCTATCACCTTGTTCTTCAAAAGTGTCTCACCTTTTCTTTAGTCTTTGCTTCTCTCTCTGCTTTTTTTTTCTTTTCTTTTCTTCTTATGGCTCTGGACAATACAGTACGCTATGCAAGTACTCTGCTAAACTGTATTCAGGTCCCCTTTATGTAAATTTTAAAATTAGTTTGTGACATTAAAAAGTTTTAGGCAGTGAGGTTGTAGCTCAGTGGTAGAACAGTCATCTCACGTTACCCAGGAGCCACATTCAATCCCCAGAACCTTGACATCCTTGTCTTTATTTATACATTTATTTACTTATTTACATTTATTAACTTATTTGTTGATTTGGGGCGGGGGACAAATCACTCTTGAATCTTGACTGGACTATGTACCACATGCTACCTTTCTGTTTAAAGTGGAGTTGTAGTTTATTCGGAGTCTCCGCGTCAACCTCATGCTTCCACTTGCGTGTGCCCACATGTGCGTGCGCAGCTGGACACTTGCAGAACACGTGCAAGCCAAGGCCACTCCAGCTAGCTAGACTTCTGCAGTGCTCTAAAACCACACCTCAGCAAACAAAACAACAGAACTTACTGGACTTGGATTAAATCTATAGATTCAATCAAATTTATAAAAGATGGTAAATTTTTTGCCAGGCATGGTGGTACATGCCTTTAATCCTAGCGTGGTCTCCATAGCGAGTTTTGAGACAACCAGAGCTGTCCTGAATTCACAGAGACCTGTCCGCCTGTCCTGAGATAAATTCTCTGTAGCAGGTGTTCTGGGATCTGGATATGTTTCTCCGTTTACTTAAATATTTAATGTCTTTTAATAAAAATTTTTGCTTTTTTAATTTTTAAGATTTATTATTTTATGTATATGAATGAGTGTGTGGTTTTTGTCATTTTTGTTTTGTCTTGTTTGTTTTTTGAGACAGGGTTTCTCTGGGTAACTGGAACTCACTTGGTAGATAAGATTGACCTAGAACTCATAGAAACCCATCTGCCTTTGCCTCCCAAGTGCTGGGAGTAAAGGCTTGGCTATCGCACTGCCTGGTGATATATGTCTTTCATAACCTCAAGCTCATCCACATCGATACACCTCTTCCAACAAGATCACACCTCCTGGCCCTTCCCAAGCACCATCATAACATATTCTAACACACAAGCCTATGGCAGCCATTCTCATTCAAACCACCATACAAGTTAACATGCCTTTAAAAAAAAAGTTTTTTGTTTTTTTGTTTTGGTTTTTCGAGACAGGGTTTCTCTGTGTAGCCCTGGCTGTCCTGGAACTCACTCTGTAGACCAGGCTGGCCTCGAACTCAGAAATCCGCCTGCCTCTGCCTTCCAAGTGCTGGGATTAAAGGCATGTGCCACCACTGCCCAGCAAGATTTATTTTTATCTTGTGTGTGTGTGTGTGTGTGTGTGTGTGTGTGTGTGTGTGTACGCTTAGTTAGGGTTACTATTGCTGCAATGAAACACCATGACCAAAGAGCAAGTTGGTTGGCCCTAGGTTTATAAGAAAGCAGGCTGAGCAAGATATTAGGGCACAAAGCAGTCAGCAGCAGCATCCTCAGCCTCTGCATCAGCTCCTGCCTCTGGGTTCCTGTCCTGTTTGAGTTCCTGTCCTGGTTTTCTCTGAGGATGAATCATGATAGGGAAGTGTACGCCAAACAAACCCCCATCAATCATTCATTTTAAAAAAAATGCCCTACAGGCTTACTTAGAGGCAGGTCTTACAGAGGCATTTTCTTCTTAACTGAGGTTCCCTCCTCTCTTTAGCCTCTGTCAAGTTGACATAAAATCAGCCAGCATGGTGTGTTCCCATGTTGTGTTTTACTAAAAGAAAGCCAGGATATGTTTGATAGAGCTAGGTATGGTAAGGTGGGAGAGGTGCCTCGGCGGGCCCATGCTGAGGCTTCCCTCCTCCCTGAGGTACCAGTCATATAACCAGTATAGTATAGAGTTTATTTGCAGACATGAGAAGTCGAGTTGAGAAAGGAGTAGAGGGGGTGGGGGGGGGAGGCTGGCCAGGAACACATGGACGGGGGAGAGGAGAGAGGGGGAAAAGGGGTCAGGGAGAGAAGAAAGTCAGGGAGAGAGAAGGGACAAAGAGAGCAAGAGAGAAAGGAGGGGCCAAACAACCCCTTTTATAGTAAACCAGGCCTACCTATGGCCAGGTAACTGTAACATATGTGTATTATGTACATGCCTTTAGAGGCCAGAAAAGTGTATCACATCTCCCTGGAATTTGAGTGACAAGTGGCTGTAAGCCACCATGTGGGTGCTGGGAACTGAATGCGGGTCCTCAGAAAGAGCAGTAAGTGTTCATAACTGCTGAGCCATCTCTCTAGTCTTACATGCTGTCTTTTTAAATTTTAATTTTTTTGAAGCTAGGAGTGGAAGTAAGTGCTTGTAATCCAAGCACTGGAGGCTAAGCCAGGAGAACCAGACGTTCACAGTCATCCTCAGCTACAAGAGGCAACAAGGAGATTCACTTCAGCATTCCTTCTGTGTGTGCAGCTGTGTGTGCGCACAGACCATTTTTATGTGGTGGTCAGAGAACAAAGGCCAGGAGTTGACTCTCTCCTTCCACTGTCTTGGCCCCAAGGATCCAGATGAGAGGCTTGTTTGTTTGTTTGTTTGTTTGCATGTTGTGTTTGGTTTGGTTTGGTTTAGTCCTGGGTTATTTGATTTATTTTTGTTTGTTTTGAGACAAGAGTTTCTTTGTGTAGCCTTGGCTGTCCCGGAACTCGCTTTATAGACCAGGCTGGCCTCAAACTCAGAGATCTGCCTGTATCTGCGTCCCTAATGCTGGGCCTAAAGGTATGAGCCACAACACCTAGCAATTTTTTTCCATTTTTGTTTTGTTTTAATCTTTTGAGACAGGATCATTTGTAACCCAGGTTAATCTTCTTTATTTTGCTTGTTTACTCTTGCAGTTCTAGGGTACAAGCCTGGGCCTTGCTCATATTGTGTGGCTGTTCTACCACTGAACTAGATCTACAAATCTCGGTGTTTTGAGGCAAAGTCTCACCATGTAGTCTAACTGGCTTCAACCTTGCAATCATACTAACTTTGTCTATCCACAATGGCCAGCTGAAGACTGATTGTAATTCTGGCAACCTCATTCCATATTCTTATTAACCAGTTCTACTTTATTACTAATTTGTTGCAGAAAGAACTTCAGTTTGTCAGATCCAGTAAGTCTCCATAGGACAAAAAGGCTTTGGAAGCAGGGCATGGTGGCACACATACTGTTAATCTCAGCATTTGGGTCTCTCTGAGTTTGAGAGCCTGGTCTACATAGTGAGCTCCTGTGTTCTAAAAAATGTTTGCCACAGTGCTTTGCTCCCTCTCTGGTACCTGCTTTCGCTTGGGTGTGTCTTCCCTGCAGAGACACTGGTTTTCTGCTTTCCTTCCAAGGCCTTTATTCCATTACCCAATGGTCTTAACCTTTCCTCTCTTTTCTCTCTGGTCAAATGGGAGTCATTGTTCTCCCTGTGCACACATTGGAACGTTGAGATCTTTTAAAAATGGGATGTGTTATTACAAAAAGCCTGTGATGGACAATGGTAAATAAAAGCAATGGTTTGTGTGGCCAGGATTTTAATACTGACCACAGCACCAGAGATCCTGGACCAACCCACAAGCAACTTGAACTAAACCACTTATTCTTAGCTCAGAAAAGCAGCCTACCAAATTCAGCCACTCATCAGCGTGTTTGGAGGAACAGCCCTCGGTACATGTTGAATGGCTCTTTTGGAGAAAGAGATGATTTCATCTCGGACAGCTTCGAAAAAGAGATGCTTCTATGTGAGTAATAGCCAGTGGCCCCTCCTCCAGCTGCCTATCCCCACCTGGAACCTTACTTCCTTAAAAACTCCAGGAACCTCAGAGAATATGACGTAATGTCAGAGAAGCCAAACCACCAACGGGCTCCTGCTTTTTTTGTTTGTTTGTTTTGGGCAGTGTTGTTTGGTTATTTATTTTTTCTGTGTTTTATATTTGTGTGTGTGTGTCCAGGCATACCACAAACACAGCATGTGTGTAGAGGTTAAATTTGTGCGATTGATTTTCTCCTTCTACCATGTGTGGTCTGGGGATGAAACACAGACTTTTACTTTCTGAGCCATCTCACCAGCTCCAAAAGTGTGGTATAAATTCACTTGGATTATAGATTGAAATTAAGATTCTGTACATTCTGGACTTTCTCCCTCACATTTTTTGAAAATCCGTTAAGACTCTCACAAAGAGAACACATTGTTTTTCACATTAGGTCATTGTTGTTGAGTGTACGCGGCCAAGATGCTTTGCTTAAGAACAGAGGGAGCCAAAAATTCCAGCTAACTTAAACAAAAGTAATGTTATACATTTTTAATTAAAATATAGTTATATCACTTTAGCCCTTCCCTTTCCCCTCTCCAGCCCCTCCCATATCTCCTCCCTCCATCTTCTCCAGGTTTCCCTCACCCTCAAATTAATAGCCTTGTTTTCTTTGATTACTGCAGTTATGTTTACACATGTATATGTATGCATAAGGATAAAGACAACACGCCGAGTCCTTTTGTCTGTTTGGTTTTGTGTATATGGTTCCAGGGATAACCCCTTTGCATTAGACAATCAATTAGGAGGCTCTTTCCTAGGAGGGGCTAATTTTCCCTCTCTGCCTCAGTTGCCTGTAGTTCTTTGTTTAGGGGTGGGACCCCACGACATTTCCCCCTTCCAAGTTTGTTGCAGGATATTTGATCACAATGTGATCCATGATGTTGTGTGTGTTATTTACTAAAAAACAAAACTGTTTCTAGTTGTGGTGTAGCTGACCCTTAGCACACACTTTTAATCCCCTGGGCTGGAACAGACACACCTTTAGTATACACTTTTAATCCTAAACAATGAAGGTAAAGTTAGTTTATAGAAGGAAGCAACCATGTTTGAAAATGTCTAATTGAAGGGCAGACAAAGGGATGAATCAGAGAAAGATTTGATAGAATAGGATATGCCCAACTTTCAGGAGAAGAGAGAAGAAAAGGAAGCTATTTAAGGGGCAATACAGAAGAAAGAGGCGGTTTAACCAGGAGAGGTTTACAGAGACAGGTTGAAGAGAGAACAAGCTAGACACAGTTGAAGACAGTATGAGCCAGAGAATGAGAAGGAGCCAGAAGAGTAGAACATATTGCCAAAGTTAGTATGAGGCCAAGCAGAGCAATTCAGGAGAGGCCAAGGGACAGAAGCCAGATTAACTCAGTTATCTTGGTGAGGAGTTTAAACCAGAACAGCTGAGTTGAACCAGCCAGCTAGAATTCAAAAAGAACTAGAAAGGGTGATCTTATTCAGCTGTAAGTTTCAGAGGCTGAAGTCATTCTAGGCCTAGATAAGGTTGTACAGAGGCAAAAAGCTTCTAGGAGTAGACTTGGGCTAGCAGATAGAGGCAGTCAGCCCCTGAGATGACAGTTACTTCAGACAACTAAAAGATACATTTGCACAAGGTAGCGTGTCTATCGATATTTGACACTGTTCAGGGCTCTTGTCTATGCAGCCACTTCTACAAGAGACTGTTTGGCAGCAGACATCCCAGGATTCTGGCTTTTACACACTTTCCACCCTCTCCTCAGCAATGTTCCCTGAGTTGTAAATGCAGGAGCTGTGATGTAGATATATCCTTTGGGGATGGGCTCCCCACAATCTCTGCATTGTGTCCGGTGGTTTTCTATGGTGGTTTCCATTTGCTGTAAAGAAAAACTTCTTTGATAGGGGTCAAAAGTTACTTTTAGTAAGAATACAGGTAACAAATCTAAGGGCTATATATGTGTGCATATATGTGTGTGTGTGTGTGTGTATACATTTTTTTTAAGATAGCCTTTTACTATGTAGCTCTGGCTTGCCTGAAATTCACTATGTAGACCAGGCTGGCCTCATATTCATAGAGATCAGCCTGCCTCTGCCTCCCATAGGCTTCCCCCACTATGTCCAACAATATTTAATTTTTATTATTTTTAAGTTATGTATAGTGTGTGTGTGTGGCTATGTGCACATGAGTGCCCTGGAAACCAGGGTTGGGGATCCCCTAGAGTGGAGTTACAAGAGGCTGGTGAGCTCCCCTTCCAACTGGTGCTGGAAACTGAACCCCAGCCCACTACAAGATCAGTAAGCACTCTTATTCCCTGAGCCATCCCTCCAGCCTCTGGCTTTCTTTTAAATTCACTTTGCTATCTTTTCATATGCTTATTGTCTCAGCCATTAACTATTAGGTAAAGACTTGTATAGATACTCAGGGGCCGGTGTGGGGATGAAAGGACAAAGAGATGGGAGACAGTGGCCAAACAAATAAGAGATGGTGCTCCCTTCTCTCTTCCTAGGGCCTACCTGTTTATCGTCACCCGGGCATGCTCAGATAGATGCTGTAAACAGAGGTATCAAGCTTCAGATAAGTATAGCAGGACTCTGAAATTCAATTTGTAAATTGCTGTGCAATAAGTTTTGTTTCTAATGTGTGTGTTTGCATGGTGTATGCTGGTATATGTTTTGGGGCGTGTATGTACACATTTAAAGGCCCGATGTAACACTGTATGTCTTTGGTTGTTGTATGAAATGCCTCTCAACCTTATTTTTTGAAACAAGGTCTCTCTTCCTGAACCTGGAATTCACTAATTTGGCCACACTGCCTAGCCAGTGAACTTCAGAGGGTCCCCTATTTCTGACCCACCCCTGGGGTTACAGACCTGCACCCTTATGCGTTTTTTTTAATGGGTTGTTTATTTTATGTATATAAGTACACCATTGCTCTCTTCAGACACACCAGAAGAAGGCATCAGACCTCATTGCAGATGGTTGTGAGCCACCATGTGGTTACTGGGAATTGAACTCAAGACCTCTGGTAGAGTAGCCAATGTTCTTAACCACTGAACCATCTCTCCAGCCCACCCTTATGCGTTTTTATATGGGTTCTAGCCTCTGAATTCATACTCTCATCCTTCACAGCCGTTTGCCAGCTGAGTCATCTCCCCAGCACTTGGGAATTTTTTTTATCATCTTCTTTTCTTTCTTCCTCTCTCTCTATTTCTTTCTGTCTGTCTATCTGTGTATATGTGTGTAGCTAAAAGTTACATTTACACAAGATAGGAGTGTGTGTGTGTGTGTGTGTGTGTGTGTAGGCTGGAGGACAACATTGGATGCCATTCTCAAGAATGATGTCCATGGCCAGGCAGTGGTAGCGCACCCCTTTAATCCCAGCACTTGGGAGGCAGAGGCAGGCGGATCTCTGAGTTCAAGGCCAGCCTGGTCTACGGAGTGAGTTCCAGGACAGCCAGGGCTACACAGAGAAACCCTGTCTCGAAAAACAAAACAACAACAACAACAAAAAAATGATGTCCATGAGCGTATGTCAACATGCCCAGCACTTTTTTGATAAACTATTAGTTTATCAATAGTTTTTGACGCAATAGTTTTTGGGTTTGTCTGCGTTCTGGAGAGTGAATTTAGGTCTGTGTGCTTCTTTCATTACAGTTACTGAAGGTTTTTCTGTGCTTTCCCCCATAACACTGATAGGAGAATTGAAAGTCCTCACTGTTGCAAGATTTTCAACCTATTAACTTATAGTGGTGGCACATACCTTTAATTCCATCACTCAGGAGGTGAAGGCAGGCAGGTCTCTGTGAGTTCAGGGCCAGCCTGGTCTACAGAGTGAGTTCCAGAACAGCCAAGGCTATACTGAGAAACCCTGTTTTGATTTTTTTTGTTGTTTTTTTTTTGTTTGTTTGTTTTTGTTTTTCGAGACAGGGTTTCTCTGTGTAGCCCTGGCTGTCCTAGAACTCACTCTGTAGACCAGGCTGGCTCGAACTCAGAAATCTGTCTGCCTCTGCCTCCCAAGTGGTGGGATTAAAGGCGTGTGCCACTACCACCACTCTGCGAAACCCTCTTTTGAAAAAAACAAAACAAACAAAAAAAAACTGAAACAAAACAAAATCTAGATTATGTAGAATTTTGACTTAATAATTTATCATTTTTACTTGTTATCTTAAACAGTCTATTTTTTTAAACCTTTTTATTGGTGTTCTTACCTAGCCTGGAAATCTCTGTGTAGACCATGCTGGCCTTGAACTCACAGAAATCTGCCCGCCTCTGCCTCCTAAGAGCTGGTATTAAACCTGTACACTACTACAACCAGATTGCTAAGGTCTTAACATGGTGTTGAAAATGATCTGATTATCATAAGCGAACAGCCAATCTCTCACAGGGAAAGAGAAGGCTGCTCACATATTTCCTCTTCCTCCCTGCAGACTCACTTCTGCTGAGCTCACCACTCCTGAGGAGCAGGCAGCTTCTTTTCGATGAGCTGGATGAAGTAAACCCACGTTTTCGAGAACCTCGAGAACTCTTCTCATGTTTCTCTAGCAGAGGGCCGCTGCAGGCTCCAAGATGGCCAATAGAATGTGAGGTCATCAAGGAAAACATTCATCACATTGGTAATAGGACGTGTGTGTTTATTACAAGGCTGTAGAGTTTAGAGTCATGTGTGTATACACAAGTGCATGTGCACGTGTCCTGTGTGCATGTGCACGTGTCCTGTGTGCAAACATGTGCAAGACATGCCTCAGACATCATTTCTCAGGAGCCATTTGCATTGACTTTTAAAACAGTGTCACTCATTGGGACCTACACGTTGCAAATTAGGCAAGTTTGGCTGTTTAGTGATCTGTCTCTGTTCACCTCCGAGGGCTGTATTTTACAGGTTTGCTCCTAGCTGTTTAGAGATGTAAACATAAATTAAATTATAAAAAATTAAACAGCCTACATCTGAACACAGGGAATCAGACTCAGTTCCCCATGTTTGTACAGTGAACATTTTACCAACGGAGCCAACTCTCCAGCCTGAAGAATTTAGTCTTTCACTCTGACATAGAAGACAAAACAGGGTCTGCATCTGTTAGCTCACTAAATCGTAAACTAGAATGCTTCTATATTTAAGAATGGGAAGATAGCTTCTTAGAGCCCAACATTTATAAATACTTATGTCTGTTTTCCAGGCCGTTGTTCACTAGGGTTCTGTCACCCTGCTTCAGTTTCGGCCTGCCGAGTCTCTCTTGTGATATACTTGCCCCTATCTATGAGCTCTTGCTATACAGTCTTCTGTTTGTTTTGTTGTTTTTCAAGACAGGGCTTCTCCAAACTCAGTCAGGCCTTTGTTTACGAGCCAGAGCTACAGAGTGAGACTCTGTCTCAAAAAAGAAAAAAAAAAAAAAGATGCAGATGATGGTATTATACCAGTCGAGCCTTTAATCCCAGCACTCAGGCAACAGAGGCAGGCAGGTTTTTGTGAGTTCAAGGCCAACCTGGTCTACATAGTGAGTTCCAAGATACCTAGAGCTATGTAGAGAGTCATAAATCAAAATGAGCTAAAGAGACAATTTTGCTGACTCTTAAATTTGTTGCTAATAATAAGGTTTTATTTTCTCTGAAACATAGGATGTACTTTCCTATAGCACCAGAAACTGTGTTTCTGGGGCTGGAAAGATGGATTACTTGTTAAGACCTTGTCTTAGTTACGGTTACTATTGTTATGATGAAACATCATGATCAAAAGCAACTTGGGGGTGAAAGGGTTTATTTTGTTTACACTTCCATATCACTGTTCATCATCACAGGAAATCAGGTCAGGAACTCAAACACAGTAGGAATCTGGAGGCAGGAGCTGATGCAAAGGCCTCGAAGGGGTGCTATTTACTGGCTTGCTCCTCATGGCTTGCTTAGCCTGCTTTCTTATAGAACCCAAGATCAGCCCGGGGATGGCACCACCCACAGTGGACTTTGCCTTTCCCCATCAATCACCAATTAAGAAAATGCCCTCTGGACTTTCCCACAGCTCACTCTTTTAGAAGCATTTTCTTAATCAAGGTTTCTTCTTAAATGATTTTAGTTTGTGTCAAGTTGACATAAAACTCTTGTTTCTCTTCCAGAGGATCCAAGCTCAGGTCCAAGCACCCACATCAGGTGGCTCACAGCCACCTATAACCCCAGCTCCTGGGGGTCTTCTGTTCTCCACAGGCACCTGCACACATACACACACACACACACACACACACACACACACACACAAATTAAAATATATTAAATTAAATAGTCTATATTTGACCACATTTCCTTTACTTCCAGGAAACCCAGGGTCAAATAAAATTGCAACTCCTTACATTAACCTTTCTGGCATGTTTTAAATTTTCTATTTAAACTTTATAATTGAGGTAGGGGTGGCTAACACACAAGCCTGATGAGCTGAGTTGAAACTCCAGAATCAATGTAAAGAGCTCCATGGATGGATAGCATCCATCTGTAATCCCAGCACTGCTAGAAGATAGAGACAGAATCGTTTAAAAGTTTGAGGTCCAGCTAGCTTTGAATACATAGTCCAAGGGAAGAAACAAAGAGACACTGCCCTAAACATGCAAATGAGAACATACTCTTAAAAGCTATCCTCAGAGTTCCCGTACACACACACAGACACACACATAAACACACATACAAACACACACATACACACACATTTTTAAAATAAGTTTATGATTTTACTGTAGATGTATAAAGGACTGGGGTCAAACCCAGGACCCTGTGCATGCTAGACACATGCTACCATTTGACTTGCTGTCTGCTCAGCGTCTGCCCATAGTTGTCATGGATAGAAGCATGACACTGAGTTCATAAGCAAGCTGGAAACTGGGAATGAGAAGTAGGCTGGGTTGAACAACATTAATCATTTGAGTAATTGTAATTCTATGTTAATTTTTATTGTGCCCTATATATCATTTCTTATTCTGTACTTTTGAAAATATCTTCTTTCAGAGTGGGTTCCACTTCAACCAGAATATTTCTACCAACCTACAGGAAATGAAAAGGTGCCAGAGATTGTGGGAGAAGAGCAAGGTACAGTTGTGTACCAGCTAGATTCAGGTACCGTCATTGCGCTGAACAGTGAGTGACTAACTATGATAAAGTTACAGTAAACGTAGTGTGCACAATAAAAGTGATTTTAATTTTTTTTTTTTTTTTGGTTTTTCGAGACAGGGTTTCTCTGTGTAGCCCTGGCTGTCCTGGAACTCACTCTGTAGACCAGGCTGGCCTCGAACTCAGAAATCCACCTGCCTCTGCCTCCCAAGTGCTGGGATTAAAGGCGTGCGCCACCACCGCCCGGCATGATTTTAATTTTTAAAAATGGATTCCCGTGTCTCTGTGATGGGCAGACCTGCCATCATGCAAGCTCGGAGGCCAGAGGACAGCTCTTGTCAGTTTTCTCACCTGTATGTGGGTTCCAAGGGGACGATAAAAAGTCTTCCGGCTTGTGCAGCAAGCTCCTTTACCCACTGAACAATCTTGCCAGCCTTAAATGACTTTATAGCTTTGCTTTTTTTACTACAGTGATTTGTGTGTGAATAAGGAGGGCATATTGTACAGGAAATGGTTCTCTTCAAGGCACACTAGAGAGAGGTCAGAGGACAAGTTCTGAGATCACATCAACAGTTTACTTTTAAATTACTTTTAAATATCATTCTATGTGTATGGATGTTTTTCCTGCATGAATGTCTTTGTACCACATGTGTGAAGTGACCATAGAGGTCACAAGAGGGCACATCAGATCCCCTGAAACTGGAAATATATATAGTTGTAATAAGGTACCATGTGAGTGCCAGGAATTAAATCCAGGTCCTCTGGAGGAACAGCTAATGCTCTTAACTGCTGGGCTACCGTTCTAGCTTTTCAATAGTTCTTTTTTATTTTTATTTTCTCCCTCCCCCTCCCCCCTCTCTGTCTCTCTGTCTGTCCCTCTCTATCTGTTTTTGTTTTTTGAAACAGGGTTTCGCTATGTAACAACCCCTGGCTGCCTTGGAACTCATGCTGTAGTGACCTCAAATTCATAGTTTGTCTCTGCCTGCCTCTGCCTCTTGAGTGCTAGAATTTAAAGGCATGTGCCACCACACCTGGATGTATATGTATATTTTTGAAACAGGGATTCTGTGTTTAGCCCTGGCTGTTCTGGAACTCGATCTGTAAATAAGGCTGGCCTCGAACTCAAGGAGATCCACCTGCCTCTACCATGCAATTGCTGGCATTATTGATGCATGCCCCCATGCCTGGCCCATTTTTCTTCTTTGACAAATGTTACTATGCTACAGAAGTTAGGCCACCTTAAATGTTACTTTGAAATATTAAAGAAAACAATGAAATGTCTATATTAATGGCGTTGGTTTACTGAGTTGTCCTCTGCAGTTCCATGAAAACTGTTCTGTGGTCTCCTCGCTTTCAGCTAGCATGGGCTTCTGTAACCTCAGTTTTACTTCTGCTCCTGCCTTCTCTGTGCTTTGTTTCTTCTCGTGATCCCTTAGTTTTTATACACATGTTATATTTGCATAACATAGTTTATTCTCCAGCTGTGTTATCAAAACTCTACAGTCACAAGATTGCATATGAAAGCAGAAATCATAACAGGGACCAGTTATGAAAATCAGTGCCCTGAGGCTTGGAGTGGTTTGTACCCTTTTTTTTTTGTTTGTTTTGTTTTGTTTTTTGAGCCAGGGTTTCTCTGTGTAGCCCTGGCTGTCCTGGAACTCACTCTGTAGACCAGGCTGGCCTTGAACTCAGAGATCTACCTGCCTCTGCCTCCCAAGTGCTGGGATTAAAGGTGTGCGCCACCACCACCTGGTGATCTGTACCCTTTTAATCCCAACACTTGGGAGGCAGATCTCTGTGAGTTCAAGCCCAGCCTGATTTTACAAAGAGAGTTCCAAGCCAGCCAAGGCTACATGCATGCATACATACATACATACATACATACATACATACGATTTTATGATTAATCTCTATCCTTGAGGCTAGAGAGATAACTCAGAAGTTAAGAACACTTGCTGCTTTTCCAGAGGACTTGTGTTTGGTTGGTTCACCACCTCTTGTAACTCCAGCTCCAGGGAATCTGGTGCCCTCTTCTGGTCTCCCATGAGTGGACCACTTGCACATATGTGACCTGCACATAAAAACGAGTAAAAAATACATTTAAAAAAATCAGATTTCTTATAAACATTGCTATTTGGCTAATGTTCTATGGTCAACACACTTGGTAGCAGTATCCTGGAAATTGGTGAGTGAGTTTTAACATCTGAAATATATAATGCATACAATAATATTATGTAATATTGTCTATGAATATAATAAATATAATAAAAGTATAGTAGAATTGATTACCATTGTGATCTTCATAAGAAAGTCAAGATCTTATAGTGTCTAATAAATATTAAAATTGCTTAAATCACAAAGTCATTGACAAATAAATAAAATAAATTTTTCTCAAGTTAACAAAAATATCAAAGAAAGATGATAAAGTAGGGTCTTTAGAACACAATACTAACAATATTGTGCAACAAAAAGATCTCTTTGAAACTATGAAGATCTAAAGTACCTTTTCAACAGTAACTGCAAAACTCGAGGATGCTGGTTGGGAATATAGCTAAGATGGTGGAGTGCTTGCTTGGTAGTCCCAAAACTCTGGGTTCAACTTGCAACAGCAGAGAGTGGATAACACCAAGGAGACAGAATTTGGAGAATCAGAGGCTCAAGCATATAATGGGCTATCCTGGGCTACATAGGGAGGTCCAAGCCAGCTTATACACATAAGACCCTGGCTCAAAAACAGAAAAAAGAAAGAAAAGAAAAGAAAGAAGGAAGGAAGGAAGAAAGAAAGAAAAAAGAAAGAGAGAGAGAGAGAGAGAGAGAAAGAAAGAAAGAAAGAAAGAAAGAAAGAAAGAAAGAAAGAAAGAAAGAAAGAAAGAAAGGAGAAAGAAAGAAAAACTGAGCGGTCCAGCCTGATGTAGCACACACCGTTGAAGCCAGCAGGGACAGAGGCAAAGGCAGGAGGATATCTGTGAGTGGAGACCAGCCTGGTCCATATAGCAACTTCCAGGCTAGCAAGAGTGACACACATATAGAAAGAGACTGTTTCAAAAGAATTTAAAAAAAAAAAAAAAGATGATGTAATATCCTCACTGAATTGTCCACAAAGCCATGACAATTTTTTTTTGGTTTTTTTTTTTGTTTGTTTGTTTTTTTGTTGTTTTTTTTGAGACAGAGTTTCTCTGTGTAGCCCTGGCTGTCCTGGAACTCACTCTGTAGACCAGGCTGTCCTGGAACTCAGAAATCCGCCTGCCTCTGCCTCCCAAGTGCTGGGATTAAAGGCGTGCGCCACCACCCCCCGGCTGACAAAAATTTTTTAAACAATTTATTATTCCAAGAATCAGGAAGGAAGGATGATAAATAACCTAACTTCTTGCTTTTTGAAAACATTACATTTATTTATTGTGGGGGAGGGCGTGTGTACCACAGCACAGGTGTAGAGGTTAGAAAACAAGTTGTAGTGCTGGCAGTCCGCTGTCACCATGGGATCCTTGGGACCACAACTCAGGTGCAATCATCTCCATCCAATGAACCATCTTGACTGCATATCTAAATTTTCTTAAGTTTCAGTTCTTGTTGTAGCTTTGTTTTATGCTTAAAAAAAAGTTAATGGGATAGCATTCAACCTTTTTTTTTTTTAAAGACAGGGTTTCTCTGTGTAGCTCTGGCTGTCCTGGAACTCACTCTGTATGTAGACCAGGCTGGCCTCGAACTCAGAGATCCACCTGCCTCTGCCTCTGCTGGGACTAAAGGTGTGTGCCACCATGCCTAGCCAAGAATTCTTTTTAAAAGATTTTTATCTTTAATTATGTCTATCTGCATGTAAGTGTGTGTATATGTGCATGTGAATAGAGTGTTCTCCAAGATCAGAAGAGGTTCCCCGGGCAGTAGTGGCGCATGCCTTTAATCCCAGCACTTGGGAGGCAGAGGCAGGCGGATTTCTGAGTTCGAGGCCAGCCTGGTCTACAGAGTGAGTTCCAGAACAGCCAGGGCTACACAGAGAAACCCTGTCTCAAAAAACCAAAAAAAAAAAAAAAAAAAGATCAGAAGAGGTTGTTGGACCCCCTGGATTTAGAGTTGCAAGCTCTTAGAGCCTGCTCATGTGGGCGCTGGAAGCCCAACGCCCATCTCCACAGCTCTGTTCTGAGGACACAGTGCTCACCATCACCTTAGGTTTTTCTGATTACTGCCATTTTGATTCTCCGCTAGGCAAATTCACCCATGGCAAATTTTTTCAAACCTCTATTTTCATCTTATTCTTTAAGAATATGCCAAAACATTATATACAATATACTTTATTTTCCATTATCTTTTAAAGAACTGATAGGTCCTACTCTGTAGAACAGGATTGCAGATGCTTTGAGGGCTTCTTTAGAAAGCAGCCAGGTCACCACTGTTTGTGATTTCATCCAGGCTCAGACGTTTAGGATTTCCAGGTTACTTTGGTCTTGGTGTTTTTTGATTTTATAGTTTTGCCGTGTGGCCTGGAACCTGCAGCAGGCAGTCCTCTGACTTCAGCCTCCTTCAGGGTTCCAGGAAGCTGGGCTAGGGTATCAGTTTTCATCAACATCCTTTAAAATCAGGATTTAGATGGAAATGTGAAGTCTCTGCTGTGCCAAAGATCTGCCGCAAAAGGAAGTACTCTAAACCACTTAAAGACTTCAGAATGGGGCACTGTTGAAAATTAAGGGCCTCTGCTTGGAGAGATGTCGGTAGAACACTGGCCTGGTAGTGAGGCCCATTACTATATGCAAAAGCATCTAACATCCATAAGGTCAAGGGTCCCAGTAAGGATAGTAAATAATCTGTTGAGTATTTATAGGGTTGATAGGGCTCAGTAAAGACTTGCTGAGTGAATGAGTTCTGAGTGGAACGTAGCCTAATGGTATCTTTCTCCTCTGTAGTGCCTACAGAAGGTACCTTTTTCACCAGTTCCAGAATAGGAGGCAAACGAGGAATCATCAAGGAACTTGCTGTTACACTGCAAGGGCCGGAAGACAATACTCTATTGTTTGAATCAAGGTTTGAGAGTGGGAATCTGCAGAAAGCCGTCAGAGTGTGAGTACCAAAGGGTGGTGGCTGAGGGGCTGGGTAGTGTCTCTAGGAACGAGTTCAGGAATTTGGAACGTTTGCAAAAGAGAGGTGGTAGGAAACCTATTAAGAGACTGACAAAGAATTGAATAATTACGACTAATTTTCCCCCAGAATAAAACATTAAGTCATTTCTTCTGCTTATAAAAGGAAAAAGAGCGCATTTAAAAGTTGTGTCCGTGGGCCAACAAGATGAGGCAGTATGTAAAGTCACTTGCCTGTCAAGTCTACAGCCTGACCTCAATCCCACGTGGAAGTAGAGAAACAGCTCCGCGAAGCTGGCCTGTGTCCTCCATACACATGCTGGGGCACACACATCCTTGTATATATAACAATAAAGATGACACATAAAATTTTAACATTTTATTAGTAAAAAAAATATATGCAACATAAAAAGCCCTATATGTAAGAACTATTAACACTTTGGCATATATGCCCAAATGTATATGTATAATATATAGAAATTACATATATAAGTATAATGTGTGTGTGTGTGTGTCCTTACTTTTATTTGTGAAAGCTTGGCACAGTGGCTTGTGCTTTTTGTGATTCCACCTACTCAGGTGTCTGAAAGGGGAGGATTGCTTATGCCTAGGAGTTCAGTACCAACCAGGGTAATGGTCTAAGACCTTGTCTCGCACTAAGTGAAACATGCATACAATTTTATTTTGTGTATCTCTTGTACCTTATTTACCCTATCTTTGAGGGCCAATTAGAATAATTTTTGTTTAATTATCTTAAAGACTGAACACCCTTATGAATAACGTTTTTAAATATTTGTGGTCTTGCAGGATGAGTTCTAAAAAGAAAATTATTAGGTCAAAGGCTTTAAGCCTGGCTGGTTATCAGCACCTTACCTTCCACTGTGACTTCAGTTCCCTTCATCAGTATGCGGAAAGGCCTCTTTCCTAATGCTGACCAGATAAAGGAGGAAGGTTCATCGTTTAAAAATTGAACCCATGCCGGGCGGTGGTGGTGCACGCCTTTAATCCCAGCACTTGGGAGGCAGAGGCAGGCGGATTTCTGAGTTCAAGAGTTCAAGGCTAGCCTGGTCTACAGAGTGAGTTCCAGGACACCCAGGGCTACACAGAAAAACCCTGTCTCGGAAAAGCCAAAAAAAAAAAAAATTGAACCCAGGAACAGGGTGTATTGGTGCACGCCTTTAACCCCAGTTCTCTGGAGGCTGAGGCAGGTGGATCTCTGAGAGTTTGAGGCCAGCCTGGTCTACGGAGGGTATTCTAGTACAGCCAGGGATATGTAAAGAGACTCTGCCCCAAAACAAACAAAAACCAACTGAACCCAGGGGCTGGAGCAATGGCTCAGCAGTTATGAGCACTTGTTGCTCTTACAGAGAAGCTGAGTTCAGATCCCAGCACCCACACAGTGTCTTACAAATGTCCATAGCTCCATTTCCAGGGGATCTGACCCTCCTCTTCTGATCTTTGCAGACACTAGGTACACACACAGTGCATAAGCATACATTCATACACATAAATAAATCTGAAGAAACATTTAAATCGAGCCCAGTGCCTGACACATCCTAAGCATGAGCCCCACCACTGAGCTATACCTCCTCCATCTACTTCTGATTTTAGTATGTGCTTTCTTAGTTATACATAAGTGAGTAGCTTTTCTTCTTGCCATGTACATTTCCTTTTGGGAATTCATTTTGCATCTCTATTTTGTTGTTGCTGTTTTTATTTGAGGGGACAGGATTTATTAAGCCTCTGAGATTGGCCTTAACTTTACAGTCCTTCTGCTTCAGGCTACAAATGCTAGGGTTATAGCTGTTCACCACCATGCCTAGTTTCTTCCTTTAAAAAAAAAATCTCTCTTTTGGAGAGGAAAGGACACACATGTGTCATACCACGCAAGCATGCATATGTGTGTACACATGTGGTTTTGTGTAGGTCAGAGGATAGCTTGCAGGATTCAGTTCTCTCCTTCCACATGAGTTCTGGGATTCTCTCCTCCATGTGGGTTCTGAAGACTAAACTCATCAGGCATGGTTGCAATCAGCTTTACCCATTGAGCCATCTTGCCAGCCCCAGTATCTTGCTTCTTTCTAGCAAAGTGAATACATTCCAGAGATGTCTTCTCATATTCAAATTGATGATCAGAGATGAAGATAACACTAAGGTTTAAGGGTTTTCGAAATGCAACCTGGTCTGTAAGATGGATAGCTAGCACAGTCAAGAGAGGGCTCTGTTCAGTGTTTGAGAAAAACAGACAGCAGTGACTAGAAACCGCCAGTGACCTCCCAAACCTACCAACATGTTGACAGAACCCCCAAGCATCCCATGCAGCTGTAAACATGTTTGTTTGGCTTTTCGGAATGCATTTTCCCTAATGTCAAAAACCCTAGTAACTCAGGTTAGTCTCAAATTCACTGTATAGTTCAGGCTGCCCTGGAAATTATGAGACTCCTGTCTCGGCCTCCCAAGTGCTGGGGTTATAGGTATGTCCTACCACACCCAGCTCCTAGTGAGATCTGGGACTCTTTCTCTGTCCCAAATAAACTTTCCTCCCAGAAGTTTCACTAGTTTATTATGTGACTCAGAGAAGTGTGTAAGCTAGAAAAGAAACGTTTGCTGTAGCAGGCAGTTGTGGCCAATCTGTTTTTACAAGGAGAAAACAAGTGCTTTCTCATACGTACTTTGAGAGAGAGGCAACGAGGTTGTCGGAAGGTTCTTAGATTTTCTTTTTCTCTTCCGTTACAGAGGTATCTATGAGTATGAACTCACCTTGCGAACTGACCTCTATACTGACAAGCACACGCAGTGGTTTTACTTCAGGGTTCAGAACACCAGAAAAGATGTTACCTATCGCTTCACGATCGTCAACTTGCTGAAACCCAAGAGTCTTTACGCAGTAGGGATGAAACCTCTCATGTACTCTCAGTTGGACGCCACCATCTATAACATCGGCTGGAGGAGAGAGGGCCATGAAATCAAGTACTATAAGAACAACATGGATGATGGGCAGCAGCCCTTATACTGTCTCACCTGGACCATTCAGTTTCCTCATGACCAGGACACTTGCTTCTTTGCACACTTTTACCCATACACTTACACAGACTTGCAATGCTATCTCTTGTCAGTAGCAAACAACCCCATCCAGTCTCAGTTCTGCAAGCTCCGAGCCTTATGCAGGAGCTTAGCAGGGAATACTGTCTACCTGCTTACCATCACCAATCCATCCAGGACCCCTCAAGAGGCAGCTGCAAAGAAAGCGGTAGTGTTGAGCGCTCGAGTCCACCCTGGAGAAAGTAACAGTTCCTGGATCATGAACGGCTTTCTGGACTTCATCCTTAGCAATTCTCCAGATGCCCAGCTCCTCAGGGATATCTTTGTCTTCAAGGTGATTCCCATGTTAAATCCAGATGGCGTGATAGTGGGGAATTATCGGTGTTCGTTGGCTGGAAGGGACCTGAACAGGCATTATAAAACTGTTCTTAAGGATTCCTTCCCTTGCATTTGGTACACAAAGAACATGATCAAAAGGTGAGACCTCTTTGCTGATAACTCTATAATGCTGTGAGCATTAGTGTCAGATAGATACTCATACCTCATGAGGAGGAAAGTCTCGTCTTTTGTTTTAGGAATCCTGTATGGTTTTGACAGTCCTTGCAATCATCGGTTCATTTTCAGACCTTTAAATCACATTGGACCTCTTAAAGAAAACTGAGCATGCATGAACATGGCAGCCACTTCACTTGCCCTTCCCCCCCCCACACACTGGGATAGAATTAAAGGCTTAACACATGATAGATAGGCTGTTTTGGCTGGGCTGGCTATCAAGCCCCTGAGACCCCCACCCATCCTCACCATGTTGAGCTTTTCCATGGATCCTCATATCCTCATGCTTAGATAATGAACACTTTACCAACCGAGCCATCTCTCTGGGCCATTTATTTCATGTTTATTTCTGATGGAAGATCTGGTGTGGGATTCACTCTGTAGACCAGACTGGTCTCAAACTACAGAGATTTGCCTTCCTCCGCTGGGCGGAAGGACCTGTACCCCCATGCTGGGCTCAGTTGTTTTATATTTAAGTCAAACACTTAGATGGGAAAGGTCAGTGCAGTTTTACTGTTTCTGTGAAACTGTAATCATAACCAAGCTAAGTATGAAGGAACAGATACTATAATCAGTGCTTTACACCTTGCCTGCTCACTCTCCCCATAAGCCCCGCTAGGAGATTACTACGGTCAACATCCACTGTTGTATGCAACAAGGAAACTGAGTTCCAAAGCTGTTAAATAACTTGAACAAGGTCTCAGAGCTGTTAGGCAACAGGGTAGGCATTTGAACACAGGCTTTCTGACTCAGAAACCAAATACCACAATATCACGATATATTGCTCCTAATGGAGAGAAAGTTAACAAATTATTCTTCACTTTCAAGCCTGTGTGAAAGCAGCTTGACGCTCTCAGGTAATAGCACCCATCCTGAAAGAGTTTCCATTCCACTGGAAGTGAACACCTAGCAGATAAGAGCTGAATGAAAGTTTCTAAGCACACCTGTGTGAACAGCTATGAGACGGGTTGGGCGGACATGTTTGGTCAACACGTGAGGATTACTTTTATTATTGACTGAGTCTGTGACCATAGATAAGCAAGTGATTTAATCTCCTATGAGTCTGGATGCCCACTGCACCCTTTTGCTTGTCCCTCAATAGACTTCTGGAAGAAAGAGAAGTTCTCTTGTACTGTGATTTCCATGGGCACAGCCGCAAGAACAACATCTTCCTGTATGGCTGTCACAGCAACAACCGCAAGAACTGGCTTCACGAGCGGGTCTTTCCTTTAATGTTGAGCAAGAATGCACCAGACAAGGTGAGCGTGCTACAGACTGTGGGTGATGACAAGCTGAGTTGGGCATTAAAGCCAAAGGAGGACATCAGACTCCCAGTGAAAAGACTAACACCACCAAGACAGAGAGAGCTCTAGTCAGAGACTATGGGGGTAAGAAACTTAAATCAAGCCGGGCAGTGGTGGTGCACACCTGTAATCCCAGCACTTGGGAAGCAGAGGCAGGCGGATTTCTGAGTTCGAGGCCAGCCTGGTCTACAGAGTGAGTTCCAGGACAGCCAGGGCTACACAGAGAAACCCTGTCTCGAAAAACCAAAAAAAAAAAAAAAAACACCAAAAAAAAAAAAAACATAAATCAAAAATCATATTTAGAGGTTGAGTAGTCGTCACACACTGCCTTTAATCACAGCACTCAGAAGGCAGATCTCTCTGAGTTTGAGACCAGTCTGAGCCACAGAGTGAGTTCTGGGACAGCTAGGGTTATTACACAGAAAAACCCTGTCTCAAAAACCAAAGGGGAAACAATCGTATCTGGAGGAAAACCTAGATCTGAAAGTTTGTGACAGAAAATAAATTATACAGCCCATGTGCAACATATGCATATAATCCCAGTATTTAAATGGTGGAGGCAGGAGGGTTGAAAAATTTTGGGGTCCTATATGTCAAGAAAAGACTTTAAAAAGCTGGCTAGTACCTGATGGCAAAGTGTGTCAGCGCTCCCAGATTCCCAGGGACCTTCATCTGGCAAGATGCTCTGGGATAGGAGGCAAGTAAGGCAAGTAAGGCTGGGTAGTGGTGTCATCTGCTTCTTTGCCTTGGAAGATCACAGTCCACAGTAAGTGCTGTGAGGCCTGCCTTCGCCCCACTGAGGCAGCCGCAGAGCTCCTCACCTGCTAGCACCACTGTTATTGCTCAAAATCAGTGTGTTGATGGAATACACTTTAGGAAATAACACACAAGAAGCTCCTGAAGAATCATTCTTGCTTCCTCCCGTATTAATGACTCTCAGACATCTCGAACTTGCTAGTTTATATAATTAACAGAGAATGGTGTCTCTCTCTAGTTCTCTTTCGACAGCTGTAACTTTAAGGTTCAAAAATGCAAAGAAGGAACGGGAAGAGTCGTGATGTGGCGCATGGGCATCGTCAACAGCTACACCATGGAGTCTACCTTTGGCGGGTCTACCCTGGGTAAGAGGGGAGTCTAGCAAGGGGAAACCAGCAGCAGGAAAGCCGGAGAAGAAGTTCCTCGATGGCCATAGGTACCCTAAACACCAATGTGGGATACAGTGCTTCACTGAGCTGCACACTGTAGTGTTTGCTCTGGACCTGGAATCAGGAAGATTAGGTTTGGACTTCCAGCTGTGTTTATTAGTTCTGTGGCCCTGGGTCAGTTGTCCAACTTCTTTGACGCTCATACTCCCTCTAAGTGATGCTAATAGCACCAGACTACAAATATTGCTTTACTAGGCAGCACCCACCACAAAGTAAGACCAGAATAATTTTAAAAGAACTTGATAATCCATTATAATAGTGAACTGTTACATTGTCAAAGATTCTTCTGAACCAAACTGAAGCTAGGAGAGCTATCCTGTTCAGAAATACACTATTCTAGAATAAGAGGTGGTATTTTAAATTTACTTTTATTTTTATTCATGTGTATTGTATATGTCTGTCTGTTTAGTGCGTGCATGTGTGTGTGTATGCACAGTTGTGGGCAGGGGTCAGAAAAGGGTGTTAGATCCCCTGGAGCTGGAGTTACAACGCAGGTAGTTGTGCGTGACCCAGTGTAGGTACTAGCACCAAACTTGGGTCCTGTGGAAGCAGTATTATTGCTGCTGAGCTGTCTCTCCAGCCCTTTGAGGAGTGGTATTTTTCTAAAAACAAAACAAAACAAAACAAAACAAAAAGCTGTTCACAAATTAGATTTGCACTTAGCCAGTAAGATTTAGAAAGTTGGGAAGATGGCTTACCTGTTAAGAGCACTGTTCTTGAAGAGGATCTGGGTTCAGTTTCCAGAACCCGTGTACTCACAACCATCAGTGACTTCAGTTCCAGGAGTCTGACACCCTCTTCTGACCTCAGAAGTCACCAAATATTCATGGTGGAGACATACATCAAGAAAAAAGTTCATATTCATAAATATAAATATTTTAAAAATAAAAAATTTAGGGCTGAACAGATAGCAATGGCTAAGAACGGTCACCACTCCTTTAGAGGATCCAGATTCAATCCTAGCACCGATGTCAGGCAGCTCACAGCTGCCTAGAACTCCAGCTCCAGAGGAGCCGATGTTCCTGGTCTCCCTGGGCACATGTACTTACGTACACAGAAACATAACTACATGTAAAAATTTTATGTTTGTATTTATGTGTTAGTCTTTTGCCTATAGCATGTGCATGTACAGTGTGGAGACTCCAGCAGGGGGCACTGGCTCCCCTGAAACTGGAGTTTTAGTTACCATGTGGGTGCAGGGACCCTAACCTGGATTCTGAGGAAGAGCAGCAAATGCTCTTAACTGCTAAGCCATCTTTCCATCCCCAGCTTATTTAAAAAAATTTAATAAGAAATACTGATTTTTTTTTCCAGGTAGTAAAAGAGATACTCACTTTACCATTGAAGACCTGAAGTCCCTAGGTTATCATGTCTGTGACACTATTCTGGATTTCTGTGATCCTGACCAAACCAAGGTAAAAGTGGAGTGTCAAGAAGTGTTGTACCGAAGCCAGGCAGTGGTGGCGTATGCCTTTAATCCCAGCACTTGGGAGGCAGAGGCAGGCAGATTTCTGAGTTCCAGGCCAGCCTGGTCTACAAAGTGAGTTCCAGGACAGCCAGGGCTACACAGAGAAACTCTGTCTCGAAAAACAAAACAAAACAAAACAACAACAACAAAAAGTGTTGTACCAGGCTGGAGAGATGGCTCAGTGGTTAAGAGCACTAACTGCTCTTCCAGAGGTCCTGAGTTCAATTCCCAGCAACCACATGGTGGCTCACAACCACCTGTAATGGGCTCTGTTGCCCTCTTCTGGCACGCAGGTGTATGTGCAGCTACTTGTCTATCAAATCTACTGCCCTCTTCTGGCCTGCAGGTGTATGTGCAGATATTTGTCCATCAAATCTGCTGCCCTCTTCTGGTGCATCTGAGGTCAGCTACTTATATACATCAAGTAAATAAATAAATCTTTAAAATAATAATTAAAAAAAAAAAGTGTTGTACGACTACTCTGCTGTTTCACATGGGACCAGAGTCCACCCAGATGACCTTTGTCTTCCTCTTAATATATATTTTTTAACTTGATATTTTTTATCACCAGAGAAAATAGAACTCCTACCCCATAATCGGTCATCAAATGGTAACCCTTGATAGTCCACCTAGAGAGAAGAGAACATCCTTTGGCACTCTCCCCTAACTTACAGGTTTACTCCTGGACGTACTGGGCATACTTCTTTTTCTTCTAGTTCAGAAGAATCACATACAATGACATACTCCCTTTGCTAAGACGAATCCTGCCCTCAGCTCTAGCGGATGCTCCAGTAGCTTGCCTAAGTAAGATTAGACCTCACTAGTTGCTTTTTCTTTTCTGTATCCTCAGTTTTCTCACCCTTTTATCCTTCCCCTCCACTGCAAACATGCTCAAGCTTGCCTCTGTCTCAAAGCATGTAGGTTTCCTTTGGCCATCTTCTCCCAATGGCTATTCCTCACTCCTTTGCTAAGTTTAAAAGGGGGATTGTGCCCACAGAAACTCATCTCTCATGTTCCATTGGCTTGACCACACTACCTCGTGCACTACCCTGAACACAATGCTTGATAAGGAGTGAAAAGGGCTGTTTAATCAGCACATCCCGTTCCTCCTGTGGTGCTGGAGATGGAATGCAAGGCCTCTTCTTCTGACCTACGCCTGTATCCAAACTGCACTTGCTATGGGCCACTGAAACTGTTCCTTCTGTCCTAGTTAGGGTTATATTGCTGTGAAGAGACACCAGGACCAAGGCAACTCTTATAAAGGAAAACATTTAAATTGGTGTTGGCTTACAGGTTGAGTCCATTATCGTTATGGTGGGAAGCATAACAGCATGCAGGCAGACATGGTGCTGGAGAAGAAGCTGAGAATTTTACATCTTGATCTGACAGCAGCAGGAAGTGAATGCCACACTTCCTCCAACAAGGCCACACCTCCAAATAGCACCACTCCCTATAAGCCGGTGGGGGCCATTTTCTTTCAAACCACTCTGCTTTGCCTGCAACTTAGGAAAATAAATGAAACAGTTGCAAAAATGAGCTATAGCCAGAGAAAAGTGGCTGAGGCAGTGCTTGATCTGCTTTAAAATAGTTTTCCTTTTATAGCCTATGTAACTTACCTGTTGCCATGTCCTTCATAGAAGGAATTACAGCTTACCCCATCAATAGACTAAGTGCCTTTCAGCATACACTGCACACTGTTTTGTGAATGGGTTATAAAACTGCCTTTCTCTCTGCTGCAGTACACTCAGTGTCTCCAAGAGCTTAAGGAGCTCTTACAGCAGGAAATCCACAAAAAGTTGAATAACTTTGGTCAAGATATGGATTTAGAAGGAAACTGGAGTGACATTCCTTTGTCTGACATTGAATCCAGGTAACAAACTTCATTTCAAAGAAAATCTGGGATTGGTAATACATCCTTGATCCCTGTACTTGGGAGACAGAGGCAGGGGGGTTGGGAGTTTAAGGAAAGCCTGGTTTACATTTATGTGACATCCTATCCTCTTGTTTATTTATTTTTTATCTATTCTACCGATTGATTGATCGATCTATCATCTATCTTTCTATTTATTTTGAGACAAGGTCTTACTGTGTCACCCTGGCTGGCCTGGATCTCACAGAGGTCTGTCTACCTCTGCTGGATTAAAAGCATGTCCATGCAAATTAAATGCACATCCATGTCCAGAGACCTGGGCCAGGTGTGGTAGCACATGCCTTTAATTCCAGCACTCTGGAGGGAGATATAGGCATATCTCTGTAGGTACAAGGCCAACCTGATATAGAGAGTAAGTTACAGGACAGCCAGGGTTATATGGTGAGACCCCTCTATGAGAACCCAGAATCTCAGAGTTCCAAGAGCCTGTAGTGAAATATAAAAACTACTTTCTTCCTTGTCTTCTCCATTGTTCTTGTCCCTAACAGTACCTTTGTGGATTTCCTGTCTGATTTTAGGATCCAAGAGTGGGTCCAACTAGAATCTGAGAAGTCTGAGAATTCATTACTCCTTCCATCCCTCAGCCCACTGCACTAGCCCCTTTCTATTTGTAGCCTGTAAAACAAAGTGTCCTGTGTATGTCAGCTCACTGATACATAGAGCCCAGGAGAACCAAAGGCAGAGATAGCCAGACCCTCTCCACACTAGACTTGAGTCAACAGGAACACTGACCTATTTAGCTAAGAAACAGAAGAAGCAGTTTGCCAGCTTCTCTACCAGAAAGTCAGATGGCACAAGGCTCTCTGGGGTTCTACCTGTCCATTCTCACAATTGTACAAAAAGGTAGGCTAGGAGTAATGAGATTGTTCTGTGTGTATACACATGATTGACATTTTCTAGAACATGCTACAACTAATGCCTTGATATCCATTTGCTAAAGTTGTCTATTATCTCCAAAAGGGACTACAGAGCCTATTGTCCAGCAACCTTGAAGGCTCCTTCTTGACTGGAGAAGCCTTTGATGACAGCATATTGGAAATGAGATGACAGAAGATAGGGCTTCCTTCTTGCTCTGATGTGGTGGGACTCCTCATTGCACACTGAGGGGGGAGCAAAATGGAGGGAAGAGCTGGGCACTGAGGAACTGAACTTGAGTCCCTTGAAAGAGCAACCAGTACTCTTGATCCCTGAACCATTTCTCCAGACTCCTCAAATTTTTCTCTGTGTTCTCTCTCTCTCTCTCTCTCTCTCTCTCTCCCTTTCCTTCCTCTTTTTTTTTTTTTTTTTTTTGGTTTTTCGAGACAGGGTTTCTCTGTGTAGTTCTGGCTGTCCTGGAACTCACTCTGTAGACCAGGCTGGCCTCGAACTCAGAAATCCGCCTGCCTCTGCCTCCCAAGTGCTGGGATTAAAGGCATGCGCCACCACCACCTGGCTCCTTCCTCTTTTTGTGTGTTTGTTTTTTGCTTGGCATTTTTGAGACAGAGTCTCACAGTGTATACCTGACTAGCCTGGAACTCACTAAATAAACCAGGATAACCTCCAATTCAAAGAAACCCACTTGCCTCTGCCTCTAGCATGCTGGGATTTAGAGGTCCATACCACCACTTCCAGCTTGTTTTTTTCTTTATTGAAACAGAATTTCAGGTTGAACTCAAATTCAGCCGTCTTCCCGCTTCAGTGTTCCTAGTGCTGGTGTTACATAGTTAGTATCATCTCAAAGGAAATGAAGAAGGAAAAGCCTCTGTTCTCAGGGAAATCACATTGCCTAGGACTGCACACTGGCTTTCCCATGGCCCCTCCCACCCTCTGCCAGGTCACCTTTGCCCATCTGCTTTGCTATACTGATTGTGAACTCCTTGGTACAGAGCCTCTGCCTCCTTTAATACCAGTTTTTTCCTTGTCTTTCTCTTTGTTTTCCCCTTTTGGTGCTAGCACTAGTGGCTCGGACAGCTCCCTCTCAGATGGCCCTCCTGTTCGTCTACTGAACATAGCAGATGAGGTGAGAGGGTGCTGATTCTTGTACATACCCAAAACATTAAAAAACCAAACCTGTAAAGCACCACAATACTAGATAATTGGGGAAATGTTCCAACCACTAGACTCTTCAGGAAATATAGCACTAGTCCCAGGGTGCTGTTCAGGAGGAAGGCACTTGCCTACCATGAGTGACTTCCTGGTTTCAGTCACCAATGAGTCAAAAAGAAAATCAGAAAACTTCCCTAGCTGGTCTCTAGCCAGTACGATACCCCAGAGTATTTCACTGTTTCCTTTGTATGCGTCTTGCTTAATTGCTGGAGCTTCTTAACGATAACACCAGGCTGACTATTGTAGACACGTGTCAGTGGTCAGAGTGATCCCGACCTGGGCCATCTGGTCTTGTGGCATAAATCACGCACATTTGGGCTTTAATCCATATCCATGGAACTCAGGTATGTTTAGTCAGGGAACAGCTTCTGGAAAGAAGGTGGCTGAGCTATTGGCCCATTCTCCAAACCAACAAACAAGGCCCACATGACAGGCTACCACGGGCGAGCGGACTAGTACCTGAAGTCTGTGTGTGAGATTAAGTGTAACTCTGTTGCCCCTTTGACCAGTTTTCTCTGTAATTTCTGAAACAGCTGAATCAGAAGATGGTGTTAAAGAATCCAAAAAAGAAGAGACTTCAGACTAGAAAACAGCGGAATGAGCAGTACCAGAAGAATTACTTGATGCGGGAGTTAAAGTTAACAGAAAATGCCCCAGTAAGCGGTCCCTGCTGCCTCCATCTGCTTCTGCCGCTCATGTTCCATAGAGGAAGCAGGAGACAAGGCTAGAGTTTACTCCACACTAGAAGGGGTGGGGTGGTGGGAAGCAGGGGTACTTCCTATTTTGAGGTCAGAGCACTTCCTCAGGTCCTTGGATGTATCTGATCAGATTTCAGCCTCAGCCCATGGGTCCTCTCCTATACTCCACTCAGGCACAGCAGGGCCATCACATGACTAAAATTGCTCCTGCAAGAAAGAGGTAGAGTTGGGTGGGGTATGTTAGCCAGGGCTCAGCTAGAGTGGCTGGGTGGCTGAGAGGAGGGTCCGGAGGGGGACACCTCTCCACCTTGTTTGTAGCTACCATACCCACCATGACCACCCTGCCCAGACTCTTGCTTTCTAAAGAGAGGACACTTTCAAGAGTGTTTGACTGGGTAGCTAAGGGATGGATCAACTGAAAAACTTCTCACTCAATCCTTGTAGGGAAGGGCAAGATTTGCTTCTACTCTGCAAAAGCAGCCTACTTTTTTGAAAAGTCCAGAGAATTCTAGCCCTTCAAAAAGGAGAAGTGAAAAGCCGAGGCTCAATGAGGTAGTATTTTTGCTTGACTCTTTGTCACACAGATTCTCTGATTTCTCCAATTAGCACATCAGCCCCACTAGGTGAAGAGCACAGTGGCCATCATGTCACCCGGAGGTGGAAAAGGATGCTTTGGATTAAAAACTGGAATCTTATATCAAATATTGATGATTTGTGATTTTATGTCAAGAACATAAGAAGAGGCTGCTCTACTTATCCATACACGCATCCATTCACACATGCGCACATAACAGACTCTGCCCACCCCTACTGTACAGCAGGTCCTTTACTGGACATTGAGGTGTGCAGAGGTGAACAAGATGCCATCCTTTCCTCAGAGAGTTCAGATGCTGCAGAGAAAGACATACGGAGAAGGGGCACCCAGACAGTTGTCAGTACTTAGAGACTTACAGCTGAAATCCTTGATTCTTACAGGATGTTGCCACATGCCTGTAATCCCAGTACTTGGGAATTAGAAGCAGGGCACCAATGAGTCCTACAAGAGATCTAGTATGAAAAAGGGGGGAAAGTGGACTTCAGAGAGTAAATAGACAGCTCAGTGGTAGGAAACTCACCTGTTGTGTGTAAGGCTCTGAGTTCAGTTCTCAGCGCTGCTTTAAAAATTGTTTGTTCAGCCTGAGTGACACAGACCTGTGATGCCAGCCCCTGGAGGGGCTAAAGCAGAAGGACCCCAAGTTCAAGGTGAGTCTGGGTAACTTAGAAAGACCCTTCTCAAACTATGGAGGAAGAGGTTCTGGAAAGACGGCTCAGCAGTTAAGAGCTTGCTGTTCTTGTAGAAGGCCTGAATTCAGTTCCTAGCACCCAAACCAGGTGACTCACAACCATCTATAACTCCAGCCCAAGAGGATCTAATGCCTCTTCTGGTCTCCAGTGTCACTTGCATACACATGGCATACACACACACACACACACACACACACACACACACACACACATATGCTTATACAGATATTTATGCACACACACACACACATGATTTTTTAAAAAGCTTTTAAAAAAGAAAATGTTGAGAAAACGACTAGGATTATTAGGTCAGTTATAGAGTACTTGCCTGCCATGCTCAAAGTCTTGGGTTTAATTCCTAGTAACACACACACACACACAACAGACTGGATAGAAAATGAACCTTCCTTGTGTAGAATGCTACTCTGTTGTTACAGCAATACAGGAAGCCCAGTGAGTTCCAAGTGCACTAATCCAGGGAAATCACCCCAGAGTACAACCGTCTTAGATCAACATTGAGAACTATTATGTCTAATATAACTGTCAAGAGCACAAGCTTTGAAGTCTGTTCAAATTCCAGCCCCACTCCAGCCCCTAAAGCCTGACACTTTTTGAGAGACATGACTCCATGATAGGAAAATTCCATTACATTATATAAAAGTCACTGAGATACTTAGGGAATAAAGGTGTTTGCTGTGCAAACTTGCAACCTGAATTTGGTTTCCAGAGTCCACAGTAGAAGGAAACAAATAATTCCCAAGAGCTGTTCTCTGACCTCCACACATGTGCCATGGATGCATTTGCCCACTTACACACACACACCATATATAATTTTTTATTATGTAAAATTATCTTCAGGCAATGGCTGGGGAGGTGGTTCAGTGGGTAAAGGGTTTGCTGTGGGAGTCCAAGGACCTGAACATGGATCCCTGGCACTACATAAAGCCAGGCGTGGCAGTACACACTGTAATACCAGTGCAGGAGCAGAGACAGGGAGACCCCGGTCTTTGTCAACTACTCAGCCTAGTGAACTGATGACCTCCAGGTTTAGAATGAAACTCTACACCTGATGTCTCTCTGGCCAGCAACATACTATCACACACATACACTACACATAACACAAATATACAAAATGCCTTCAGGCCACATGTACAAGTGCACATATGAAACAATAAATTTTATGTTTACACTGAGATCCCATCTCTAAGATGTCTTGCTATATTTAGATACATATTCCAAAATCAGAAGAAAAAAACCCTGAAATTCAAAACACTTGTGTTCCTAAGCATGCCTGAGAACTCTCTATTGTGTGAATTACCCAATCAACCAGGAACACTGCAGTGCTAACGCCTGCAGTCTATGGTGGCTTAGCACTAGGTGGGAAACTAAAAAGTACCAGGCGTCATAGTGGACACTGAATAAACACTAATTCTCTTCTTCTGAGTTGTTACTTGTGTGTGCTCTGCCTTGCCTTTTGTGATGCATTGTCCCCATGAGTCAACATGCGTGAAAAAAGTCACAGGACTAATGTGTATTCAGTATACCCACAATGTTCACAAGGAGAACTTAGCGAGGATGTATTCATTTATTTTAGACACAGTTAAGTGGAAGAGAGAAAGGCACCTCCCTGGATCCACCACTGACCAGCCCTAAGAATAAAGAAATAATTCAGGTACTTCCCCTCATTTATGCATCCACATGCCAACAGTTAATTTTAGTTACTTTTTCTTTTCTTGTTTTGTTTTGTGTGTGTGTGTGTGTGTGTGTGTGTGTGTGTGTATTATAGTGTGTTTTGTTTTGTTTAAAACAGGTTCTCAACATATAGCCCCTGCTAGCCTGAAACTTGTATTATAGACCTGACTGGCCTCATAGACTTTTGACCATCTTCCTGCCTCTGGCCCCCAATTGCTAAAAGTATAGGTGTGCACCAACCGCCACACCCAGCTGAATTAATTTTTGTATATATTGTGTGATTTGGGTGAATGGTGCTGTTTTCCAGTGTTGCTTTCTCAGGTTTGTTCTGCCCAGGTGAACGGCTGGGGTACTTTGTACCCTCAGGCCCAAACCACCTGGCCACTCTGGGGCACAGCTCCCAAGATAGAGCAGGACTAGGAAAGGCTCACACAGAGCTAAAATCTGGGTATTGAGAACTTAATTTCAACAAATATCTCTCAGGCTGCCATCATTTCATAGCTCCATGGCAGTATGTCAGTTGAAACAGTGACACTGGCTATGTAACGTTAATACATAGAATGTCACAGTTGGTATGTATGCCTCGTACCCAGCATTGACAATGATCACTCAAGACAGAAGTGTGGCCGGGCGGTGGTGGCACACGCCTTTAATCCCAGCACTTGGGAGGCAGAGGCAGGCGGATTTCTGAGTTTGAGGCCAGCCTGGTCTACAGAGTGAGTTCCAGGACAGCCAGGGCTATACAGAGAAATCCTGTCTCGAAAAACCAAAAAAAAAAAAAAAAAAAAAAAGACAGAAGTGTGTAAATAGTTTATGTTGCTGTAACAGGATGCCTGGGTCTAGGTAATTTATAAACAAAAGGTATTTGTTTAGTTTTTTGTTGTGTTTTGTTTTTGAAACAGGGTCTCTCTACATAGCCCTGGCTGTCCGGGAACTCACTATCTAGACCAGGCTGGTGTCTACCTCTGCCGCCCAAGTGCTCCAAGTGCTAGGATTAAGAGCACAGACCATCATCCCTGGCATAGCAGCCTCACTATGTAACAGGTTTTTTTTTTTTTCAGTAATTAATACAGTCCCACAAAATAGTCCAGCTCTATTAGAATTAAAATTCCTGAGTGAGCTCTTAAGGTCCTACCTACTGACACCACTACAGTGAGATTCAGAGGAAACGGGCCATGTTCAAATGGTAGTGGTGAGTTTTTGCTTTTCTAAAACAATAGAATTAGTTATATATGTCCTTCTACCTCTCAGGCCCATTTGGACTTAGGAACAGAAACTCACAGTGAGTTTCCCTTCTAAATAGCCCTGGGTTAGCTACATATGGTAGGGCGCACCTATAATTCTAGCCCCTTGGGAGGCTACAACAGCTCTACAAATGAGGCCATGTCTCAAAAAAGGAGAAAAGCAGCTTAGGCATTATATGGTTCTAGGTATGCCAGGAGGACATTCCTCACATGTGTCTGGGTAGAACAAAGCTGGAGAAACACTGCATTTGCTGAGGTAAATTGGGCATACAAGGATCAGTCCTCTCAACGTGAAGTCTCTGATGTCTTACAAGTCTTTTGCACATGTTAATTCTTGTGTGGAGGCTCTCATTTCCTGTCCAAGTCTTCAAGAGGACCTGTAAGTGTGAGACTCCTAAAGACAAACAAGTTTGACAGACATATAGATTACCGTGGAATAGTACAAAGTGAGCAAGGCTGAGAGAAGTGTAAATGAAACTGAAGGCCAAGGCAGCAGGATCATAAGTGTGGGGCCAGGCAGTGAATTTGAGACTATCTAAGGCTATATGGAAAAACCTTGTTTCAAAAATAATAACTATAGAAGCTGAACGCAGGGTACAAGCCTTTAGTCTCAGTACCCAGGAAGCAGACATAGATGGATCTCTGTGAGTTTGAGGCCAGCCTGGTCACATAGTTCCAGGACAGCCAGGACTATGTAGAGAGACCCTGTCTCAAAAAACCAAATAAATAAATCAATACAAAGAAAAAAAAATATTATGGAGTAGAGAGATGGCTCAGCAGTTAAGAGCATTTGTTGCTCTTCCAGAGGACTTGAGTTCTGTTCCCAGCACCCACATGAAGGCTTGCAGCCATCCATTCCAGGAAATCTGACATCTTCTAGTGCATGTACAAACACACAGTAAAAGCATTCATTTTATTTCTATTTTATTTTATTATAGATAAAATATTTTATCTATAATATTTTATAGATATTTATAAAATATTTTATAAAGATCTTATTCTTTAGTAAATAAAAAAGTCACATTAAAGAAAGTTGCAGCAGAATGGTAAGTGTTGAGCTTGTCCTTATTCCTCACTCAGCAGACATTGTTCCAAGCCTGTAGATAACAAAACCATATGTACGACTAAAACCTGCCGAGTAGCCTGGAGCATGAGAGTGAATCCTGAAGGTGTCAATGAGCAGGATGGATGCCAGGCAGACCTTTATCATTACTCCATCTTCTGGAATTTTCTGTGGAGTCTTTTTCTAACAGGAATGTAGTTTACCTAACATAGCATGTCAGGTGTCAGGGTTGGAAATGTGGGGCAGCCATCTTGACACACTAAGTTTTCCTTTCTTTGTGTAATGTTGGCAGACAACATAACAGTAAAAAACAGTCCTTCCACTTCCCTGATCAACTGTTGCCCATTGTCCTCTACTTTGCTGATAAACTAATTCTTGATTGACCTCTGCCCCACAGTAGTGTTGATCATTTTGGTGTTTGGGGAGGAAATGCAAATGTTTCTAGCTCCTATTTAGTAAGACCGACCTCAAGCCTAACAATAACTTAGAAATTGCAACAGAAAGTGAATTCAACTCTTTTATCTTGTTTGTGCAGAGTAAGAAGCCAGGCTTTACAGCATCATGCTCTCCAAAGAGAAGCACAAACTCCAGCCTAGGGCCAGCTCCAGATGTGAAGCCAAACTGGTCTAAGACTAGATACTCTGCTGCAAGGAAGGACCATGCTGCCATGGTGGTGTACCCATCCTTGCATATATACACATACCCCTAGGTGTGCTTTTGCTGTGACACACAGCTGCTTCCTCCAAAGGTTTTGGGTAGTTTTGTTGGTTTGTTTTGTATGCAATGCTGGAGACCGACCTAGGGCACTGAGCATACTAGGCAAGTGCTTTACCATTGAGCTGTGTCTCCAGCGCTCTTGAAAAGGTTGTGGGTTACACACATTTTATAAGGGGGAAATCTATTAATAAAATGGAAATGTGGTGTACTGTGTTGTACACTCACCACACACTGACTTGCACTCTGGACTTTCACTGTGCACTCTCCTTAGATGCCTTGTTACCTGGTGAATTTGGTAGTTTTTGTTTTCTTAGATGAGATTTATTTTGATGTATAGAAAAGCCTTTATCAAAAGCCTGTACTCATAAAAAGACAGAATAGTATATATACCTCATTTTAACTAATAGATGTTCTCGCTAAAGTTAGATGCAAATCAGTTTTAAAAGATCAAGCTGTTTTAAATGTGTTTTGGGAATGTGCCACATGAAAAAAATCTTGTGTCGAAGTTTTCAAATGGTGACTGACCAGTCAGACTGTGGTTATATTAGGTTTGTTCAAGGTAAGGTATTCCTACATAGAAAAAAAAAAACAATTACATGTATTACTTAGAATTTAATGTTGCTTATATTATGTTCAACAAGGTTGTGTAAATTTTTAACTCAATGATTAAAATTCTTTCTCTCTAGTTACTTCTCCTTGATTGTTTTACTATATAATGTTAAGTTATACACCAGCCACTTGTTTTCCTTGATCCTTCATGAGTACCAAGTACAGTCTTCCAGCTACATGTCAGCGTCCCATTAAAGAACAGTCACTCAGATGAGTGTGGTGGTTCAGGCCTAGAATGCTAGCACTTGGGAGGCAGAAACCATGAATGAGTTCAAGGCCAATCTGTTCCTCATCCCAAAGTCTAGGCCAGCCAGGCTTACAAAGTAAGACCTTGTACATAAAAAGGGACGGGGGTCTACTTCAAGCTAGGTATGGTGGTTCATGTGTAACTCCATCACTTGAGATAGAAGATTTGCTGTGAGTGTAATACTGAGTGAGACTCAACAGACAGGGATCTCCTCTGCTCACGTAAGCCAACTCCTCTCTTTACTTTTATCTTCTTACATCAGAGTGAAAGTTTTCTAGCATGTTTTTCATTTGTGTGTATATATATGATCATGTATGTGTGCATACATATTCATGTATGAATATGTGATGGTTTGTATATGTTCAGCCCAGGGAGTGGCACTATGACAAGGTATGGCCTTGTTGGAATAGGTATGTCACTGTGGGGCTTGGGCTTTAAGACCCTCATCCTAGCTGCCTGGAAGTCAGTATTTTGCTAGCAGCCTTCAGATGAAGATGTAGAACTCTCAGCTGCTCCTGCACCATGCCTGCCTGGATGCTGCCATGTTCCTGCCTTGATGATAATGGACTGAACCTCTTAACCTGTAAGCCAGCCCCAATTAAATGTTGTCCTTATTAGAGTTACCTTGGTCATAGTGTCTGTTCACAGCAGTAAAACCCTAACTAAGACAGAATGTATGTATGTATGTGTGTGTGCATATCCATGCATGTGTGTACATGTTAATGTATGCGTTCACATGTGCATGTATGTTGTGTGTGCATATTCATGTGTGTATATACATGTTCATGAATGTATGCACATGGAGACCCTAACTCTAGTCCTTCTTAAACAGCCTTCCCTTGGGGCTACATGGCCAGTGGGAGTATTATTACCATCTGGTGACAGCATACTCTTTTCTGTTTGATTTTTTTAAATTTTTACTTATTTAGTGTGCATATGTATGAGAACATACATTCACAGTGCACCTGTGGAGGTTAGAGGACAACTTGTGTGAGTTGGTCTTCTCCTTCCACCGTGTGGTTCCTAGAAATCAAACTCAGGTCACCAGGCCCTTAAACTATCAGTGAGCCTTCTCACGAGCCCCTTTTCTGGTTTTGGAGAGGTGAGGTGACCACAGCTCTTGCTTGCTGTCTACATTTTTTTTTTTGAGACAAAGTATCATATATAGGATGCACCCAAGCTCACTACATAGTTAAGGATGACCTTTGACTCCTGAGCCTCTGGCCTCCACCTCCCAAGTATTGGGATAACAAGCATGTACCACTATATCTGGCCTGACCACAGCTCTTGAAATGCTATAAACAAATGCAACCATGTAAGACAATGACTGAAAGCAATATTACTCAAGTTTTTTTTTTTTTTTTGTTGTTGTTGTTGTTGTTGCTATTGGAACTGTAACTCTGCTGGTGGAATAGAAATTCTGTATCGATACAGAAGCTATTTAAGAACAAAAATGTCATGTGGTTTTTTGTTTTTCTCCATTTGGCATTTGTTCTAATTTTCTTCTCCTTGCTGTGATAAGCACTATAACCAAAAGCAACTTGGGGGAGGAAAGGGTTTATTTGGTTTATAAGTCCCAATCATAGTCCACCATGGAAGAAGTCAGGGCAGAAGCTGAAGCAGAAACTTGGATGCAGGAGCTGAAGCAGAAGCCATGAAGACATGCTGCTCCTGGCTTGCTCTCCATGGTTTTCTAGGATTGTTTTTTTTTTAATATATACAACCCAATACCATCTGCTCTTACGTGGCACTGTTCACAGTGGGCTGGGGCCTCCCACATCAATCGTTAATCAAGAAAATGCCCCTATAGGCTTGCTTACAGAGCAATCTTATGGAGGCATTTACTCAGTTGGAGTTTCATTTCACAGATGACTGTAACTTGTGTCAACTTGACCAAAAACTAACCAGAACAACATTCAAGGTACAGTACTTTGAGTGGAGCATGGTGCATACCTGTAATTCCAGCACTCTAGAAGCCGAGGTCATAAGTTCAAAGCCAGCCTAGTCTACAGATCAAACTCCATATTGGAGTATGTGTGCAAGAATTCTGAAGAGGGCCGGGCGGTGGTTGTGCACGCCTTTAATCCCAGCACTTGGGAGGCAGAGGCAGGCGGATTTCTGAGTTTGAGGCCAGCCTGGTCTACAGAGTGAGTTCCAGGACAGCCTGGCCTATACAGAGAAACCCTGTCTCAAAAAAAAAAAAAAAAAACAGAAAAAAAAAGAATTCTGAAGAGATATCTGACAACTCAGAGACTTCCGTGATCATTAGCTATAGTTATATTGCCACAAAGTTTTGTCCAAGACACCCTCATTCATTTTCTCAAGTTATAACTGAGTACAGGAGATGAGATAGTTGACGAATAAAGGAATTTCATCTTGAGGGCATGAGTCTTGAGAGAAGATCTGATGCAGTTTAAGCTGGCCTTGAGTTCACTTCTATGTAGCAAGAATAAACTTGAATTTCTGGTCCTCATGCCTCTCTCCACCTTGGGACTTCTGAGTTTACAGACTTGAGCAACTGTGCCTGCCCAAAAATGAATTTCTCATGATTAAAGAGTCTATAAAATCCCAAGGTAAAGCAACTGCATTTAATGAGGAGCTAGCTCTTTGCTGGGGCAATGTTGAGTCCCAAGGCAATAAAGACCTTCACATCATTGAACAGAACAGGTGTGCCAGGGAGACCTTGATTTTCTCACAAAATCCCTCCCTTGCCGGGCGGTGGTGGCGCACGCCTTTAATCCCAGCACTTGGGAGGCAGAGGCAGGCGGATTTCTGAGTTCGAGGCCAGCCTGGTCTACAGAGTGAGTTCCAGGACAGCCAGGGCTATACAGAGACAGGGTTTCTCTGTATAGCCCTGGCTGTCCTGGAAC
>NW_021604757.1:3666530-3668286 GCF_004785775.1 Grammomys surdaster | reverse complement strand
AAAAAAAAAAAAAAAAAAAAAAATCCCTCCCTTGCTAATCAATTCATTAATCCACAAACCCACCCACCCTCCTGACCCAGTCACCCACCAAAGTCATGTAGGAATCAAAATTAAAAACAACTTAGCAAAGACCACCAAACAACTTGCTGAACTTGCTGAAAATAGCCATAATAAAAATATCCAGGGGCAGAGTGACCAAAAATTGTAGAGACAACAAAGGACATGCTTTGACAAATCCAAACATGCCCAAGTGGGTAATGGGCCACCTGGTGTTTTCCTCCCTTCCTTGGGAGGTCCAAGATTTCATGGTCAAAAATAGTGAGTCATCCAGCCCGCCTAAATGATTGCTTACACAAATTGCTGATATTTGAAACATCCAATTATATGTAACCGCTCCAGAATTTCCCGCTTTTCCCTTACCCCCCCCCCTTGTGCCTCTCCCTATAAAAGCCCCAAGCTTTCTGGGGTGTCGTCAATTCTCTCCCCTTTGTGGGATGAGTTTCGACCCGAGGACCCCTCGCTAGTAAACTGCCTTTTGCTATTTGCATCAAGTCGGTCTCTCATGTTTCCTTGGGTGCGTGCAATTCCGGACATGAGAGAGGGTCTCCCTCTGGGGGTCCCTTACAGTCACACCTCCAAATACCACTAATACTGCTACACCGGAACCAAGTTTACAACACATAAGACTTGGTGGGGGGAATGCCACACAAAATGTTTCTCTCTACAGAAATAGAAATGCTAACTTCAGGTTTTCCAAGCTGTTCTCACACTAATTCTGGCTTCATTATCTAGAACAGCAGAGATGTTTCCAGGTCAGAGACTTGGCACCTTCTTTCCCAGATGCCTTTTAAGCTGCAAAGCCTACTTAGTCTTTTAAAGTATGAAGATGGAGCTGAGTGCAGTAGTGAGGGCCTAGAAGCCATCCTAGCACTCGGGATGCGAAAGCAGGAAGATCAGGAGTTGAAGTCTAGCCTCAGCTATGTAGTGAGTTCAAGGCCTCCTAGGCTGCATGAGCTCTTACTTAACATTATATAGTGTAGAGACCCAGTTTAACTGTACTAAACTCAACTAGTGATGTGTTTGTCCATATCATTTTTCTTTCTTCCTTTGTTTGTTTGTTTGTTTGTTTGTTTGTCTCTCTTGTTTTTTGTTTTGTTTTGTTTTGTTTTTTTCAGTCCCTGGATGTCCTGGAACTTCCTCTGTAGAACAAGCTGTCCTCAAATTCAGAGTTCTGCCTGCTTCTGCCTCCTAAGTGCTGGGATCAAAGGTGTGTGCCACCCCCCCCCCCCAACTCCCCCCCCCCCCCCCCCGCCAGCTTCTCTCCAGTTTTTTTTTTTTTTTTTTTCAGAGCTGAGGACCAAACCCAGGGCCTTGCACTTGCTAGGCAAGCACTCTACCACTAAGCTAAATCCTCAACCCACTTCTCTCCATTTCTTAGTGGGGTATTCCTACAGAGGCAAACTTATCTCTGTTCATGCTTGCCACGAGCCAACATCTTTATACTCTATTCTTCACCCTAAAACTGCCTCAGCAAGTATTTAAAAACCTTGGACCTATTTTCTGTGGTAAGTGCATTCTACCTAAGCCCTGTGCAGTCTTCTCTACGAACCAGACTTTCATGTGAAGTCATATTCAGAAAGGCATGTGTATGTTGATTGACATGTAAAGTCAGATTCAGAAAGGCATGTGTATGTTGATTGACATGTAAAGTCAGATTCAGAAAGGCATGTGTGTGTTGATTGACATGTGATGTCAG
>NW_021604757.1:3664328-3666520 GCF_004785775.1 Grammomys surdaster | reverse complement strand
TGACATGTGATGTCAGATTCAGAAAGGCATGTGTGTGTTGATTGACAAAGCTATAGTGACAAAGCCAGGGACACCTCCACATCCAGACTGATGAGCATGTAATGAAGGTCATAAGAAAACTGACAACCCAAATGTGGTGTTACAAGCCTGTAATACTGGATCAGGAGATGGACATAAGAGAACCATGAACTGCCCCAAAGATACCCTGGAGCTGAGGTACACATAGTTGTGAGCTACCTGTGCTGGGAATCAAACCTGGGTCCTCTGAAAGAGACATCGGTGCTCTTAACCACTGAACTATCTCTCCAACTCCCCCAAACCAATTTTTATGATGAAAATTATGTATCAAATTCCCTTCTGACTTTATGAACAAAGTATACATAAGACATTAATGAATTTCATTCATGTTTAGACTTGGGTTTCATCCTCAAGACATTTTATTACATATGTGCAAAAATTCTAAGATCCTAAAATGTACATAATAGAAAATGCTTCTGGTCCTGAACATTTCAGATAAAAGATGTTGAACTCGTGGCATCTCCTAAAAATTCCAGTTCACTATTGACATGTTGTCTCTGTCAATGTTCTATTGCTGTGAGGTGACACCATGACCATGGCAGATCTTATAAACAAAAGCATTTCATTGGGGCTGGCTTACAGTTCAGAGGTTTAGTTCTTTGTCATCATTGCAGGAAGCATGGCAGCATGCAGCAGACAGACATGGTGCTGGAGAGTAGGTGAGAGTTCTGCATGTAAATCCACAGGCAGCAAGCAAAAGCCCACAGGCCTGGCTTGGGCTTCTGAGACTTTAAAGCCCACCCCCAGTGATACACTTCCTCCAACAAGGCCCCACCCACTCCAACAAGGCCACATCTATTCCAAAAAGGCCATAACTACTTCTTTAAAAAAAAAAAAAGATTTATATGTATATGAGTACACTGCAGCTGTCTTCAGATACACCAGAAGAGGGCATCGTATCCCATTACAGATGGTTGTGAGGCACTATGTGATGGCTGGGAATTGAACTCAGGACCTCTGGAAGAGCAGTCAGTGCTCTTAACCACTGAGCCATCTCTCAGCCTAAGGCTATAACTTCCAATGTCACTCCCTAAGGATTCAAATACGTGAGCCACTGAGGGCCATTCATATTCAAAACCACCATGCCTGTCTGCGCAAGATGGTTTTTTTCCCATTAATTTCATCAGTTGAAAGAATGTGTGGATCCATGACTGACTTCAGAACTGTGATAAGTACAACAGCACACAACCACTGTTTCTGGCCCTGTGCTTAGATAGCAAACACACACTAGCACACGCAAGCCGGTCAGACATCTTGTGGTGTGGTTCAAGTGTTCCCAGCTTGGGATTCAGGACACCTGGACCTGCAGCCCTTTACTTACTGCATTTATTCTGTTTGTTTGTGTCTGTGTGAGAGTGTATTTGCACACGTGATGGGGTGGGGGTGTGACTATGATCCTTTAAAGATATGAAGAAGGCATTAGGTGGCTTTTTAAAAAACTTTTTATTGATTCTTTGTGAATTTCACACCATGCACCCCAATCCCCTCATCTCCTGTCCCTTCATAGGTGCCCTTGGCCTTTGCAACCTACCCTGCAAAAAATAACAAACAAAAACAAAACAATCTTGTGGAAACTGTAGTGTGTCTCAGTGTGTCCCACAGTGTACTCTTTTGCCCATGCATCTTTACTTGCAAATGTTCATTGCAGTGAGTCATGGTCTGGTTCAAAGCCTCTGGCTTCTGCTACACCATCAATACTGGATCCTCTCCAGGAATCCTCTCAGGCATCCTGTATTGCCCTGTGTTTGGACATTCTGCAGCTTTGGTTCTGCAGGACCCACCCCTTCACGTGCTCCAGCAGTTTATACATGGGGCAGATGCTGGGGTGGGTCAACTCGGAGCCCTGAGTGGCAGCTGAATTCTATCCAGATCAAGTTCTCCAGTACTGCTCAGCTAGGCCACTTGATGCCGCAGATGGCAAGAGGCAGGGTCAACTTTCCCACCCTCATGCCCTTGGGGAAGCTCACGAGAGCTCCCTCCACCAGGGCCAGCTCTGCTATACTGCCCAGGTGAGCTGTAGGGCTGGCTCTACTGAGCACTGTAGCTGGTGAGGGGCAGGGCAGAGTATTACACACACACACACACACACACACACACACACCCGTCCCTTCCTT
>NW_021604757.1:3657962-3663928 GCF_004785775.1 Grammomys surdaster | reverse complement strand
CCTCCTTCTTCTTCTCTCTCTCTCTCTCTCTCTCTCTCTCTCTCTCTCTCTCTCTCTCTCTCTCCTCTCATGCCTGCTGCAGGTGGCGAGACAGGGTGGGCATTTCTTCCTCACCCATGGGACCTCATGGCAGACGAGTGGTGGGCAGGCTCACGGATGATCCTGCCACCAAGGTCAGCTCTACCGTGCTTCCTAATCTGGTTGCTGGACCAGATCTCCTGAGTGCCTCAGCCAGTGACAGATGGGGCCAGCTCTGCACAACCCATGGTCCCAGGCAGCAGCCCAGATGGCCTTTGTTATTAATATGAGCCACAGACTGCTGCTTCAGGGCCACAGACCCAGACATGGCCCTCAGCAGCATCGTGGGCTCGGACTTCATCACGGCCTCAAGTGGCAGAGCAGGCTACTCAAGCTATTTCTCTCTACCCTCATGTCTCCAGTTTCAGTTCTCTTCTTCTTTTTTTTTTTTTTTTTTTGGTTTGGTTTTTCGAGACAGGGTTTCTCTGTGTAGCCCTGGCTGTCCTGGACTCACTCTGTAGACCCGACTAGCCTCGAACTCTCGAACTCAGAAATCCGCCTGCCTCTGCCTCCCAAGTGCTCGGATTAAAGGCGTGCGCCACCACCACCCGGCTCAGTTCTCTTCATAATGCTCAAACCATTCTGTTTCTCTTTCTCTCCCATCTCTTGCACATCATAGTAGCTCCCACTGGCAGGCTGGCCTTTGGGTGTTTTCAGCACACCCAAACAGATGGCATGGTGAGCCACTGGATATCTTCTATCACTCTCTACCTATTCGGTTTTTTAAGACTTATTTTATGCATATGAATGTTTTGCCTGCTGATGTATGTGCTCTCATGCATGCAGTGTCTGGGGGCATCCAGAAGAGGGTGTCAGATCCTCTGAAACTGGAGTTACAGATGGTAGTGAGCCACTCTGTGGGGTGGTGATAACTGAACCCGGATATCTGCAAAAGCAGCAAGTTTTAACTGCTGGGCCATCTCTCCAGCCCCTCCACCTTTCCCAGTTTCTGGTTTTGTTTGTTTGTTTTATTTTGGTTTGTTTGTTTGTTTGTTGGAGACAAGATCTCACTATATAGACTTCTCTGGCTTGAAACTCACACATAGACCAAGCTAGCCTTGACCTCAGAGAGAGCACTCACATCTGCCTCCCAGGAGCTATTTCTAGAGGTGCATTGCCATGACCAGCATCTAACCTATCCTTCTGAGGAAGGACTTCTCCTTCAATGTGACGTCCACATTTTCTCTGCTATCAAATGTCACGTCTCCACCCTTCTCAGGTCTGGAATTACAGGTGTGTACAGAATACCTGGCTTGTTGTGGGTCCTGGGATCTGAACTCTGGTCCTTATGATTTTGAAGCAAGTACTCAACAGCTAAGCCATCTCTCTATCCCGTCCTTGAACTTCAGGCCCTCCTGCCTCAGCTGCTGAGATTAAAGGCATGTATCAGCAAACAGAGTTTATCTGAGGCTAGAGATTGATTTAGGACTCCTGCGTGCTAGGCAAAGGATACCGCCTCAACTCTGTTAGTTACTGTTCCATTACTATGAAGAGATACCACAGTCAAAGTAGCTTATAAAAGAAAGAAGTTACTTGGGGCTTGCTGACAGTTTCATAGCTAGTCTATGACCATCACGGCAGGAAGCATGGCAGCAGCCAGGCATTACACTGGAGCAGTAGTTGAGAGCTTTCATCATATCCACAAACTTGAAGGAGAAAGAGATGAAGACTGGGTCTGGTGTGGGATTTTGAAACCTCCAAATCCATCTCCAATGACACACATTCTCCACCAAAGGCATACCTCCTAATCCTTCATAAACAGCTCCACCAAACATTCAAATATACGAGCCAATATGTGAGAACCAAACATTAAATATATGAGCCTATGTAGACCATTCTCATTCAAGCCACCACACCAACCGAGGTATATCTCTGCCCTCTTTTGGGTTTTGTTTAAGGTTTTTGTTTTGTTTTGTTTTTGTTTTTGTTCTTGATACAAGGTCTTACGTAGCCTAGGCTAACCTTGAACTCATTATGTAGCCTCCTTGAGCTCTTGATTCTCTTGTCTCTATCTTTTGATTTCTGGGATTGTAGGTCTGTGCCATTGGGCTGGGCTGACTTTCTGAGATTTAAAGTGAAGTTACTACAGGGGCTGCAGAGATGGCTCAGTGGTTGAGAGTACAGAGGACTGTGCCTCAATTCCCTGAACCTATATGGTAGCTCTTCGGGATCTGTACACATGTGTACATACATACATACATACATACATACATACATGCAAACCACACAGACACAAAATGAAAATAAAAGATAAATCCTTAAACTGGAGAGACTGTAGGTGAAACTTTCCTGAGAGTCCCTTAGTCTCGATGAAATCTCACTCGTTTGATCACGGCTCTTTACTGTTAGTCATATATTGCACAAGTGTGCTACAGAAAGTGTCCTTCAGCCCAGGCCAGCAAGGGTTTCCCTGGGTCAGTCTTTTCAGTCCTTGGTGTAACAAGGGCTCTTTGGATGCTATGAGTATAGATTCTCCCAACCAGTTTTGGCATAAATCTCATGTCATGAACACCCTGAAGTGACTCTTCCTAGATCATTGATTCACCAGCCAGAGGTCATCAGGAAGCTCTCCCAAGCTCTAGTCACTCCCCTTCCAGCTCCTCAGCCTCACTTCTTCCCCATCCAGCCTGAACTCCATGGCCCTGACATCAACCATTTTCTTGCCAGCACCCCAGCGTTCTCGCCCTCTGTCTTCCTACCACCTCCATCTGGTAGTTCCCCAACTTTGGCTCAACCATCCATCCCAGCCATCTGTCTTCTCTGTGCCTGCCCTATCCTGCCAAGCCGGCTTCAGGAAAACATGCCTTCAGGGGACTAGGGTCACGGTGGATGTGTAGCTTGCTGCTCTGAAACGTATCCTCTACTACAGGTGCTCCAGCACCTTCAGCTTTCACACCCCCCACTTTGCTTCAAGCCCCCTACTCCCTGAGGAAGATACTGTCTTCCTCAGCACTGCTGGGTGGCCAGAGTAGGAGGAAGATGCAGGCACATTCTAAACTGGTAAGTTTGTGTTTCCTGATGGTGAAATGACTGAGAAACATTTTAGCCAGGTGTGGTGGCTCACACCTTTAGTCCCAGAACTTGGGAGACAGAGGCAGTTGGATTTCTGAGTTTAAGGCCAGCCTGGTCTACAGAGGGTGTTCCAGGAAAGCCAGGACTACATGAGAAAACTGTCTTGAATAGAACAGAACAACACAAAGTATTTTACTTTATTAAATTATATGACTAGATTATTATTATATCACTGAACAAATAAATAGATGAGTTGATGTTAAGACCAGGATTTTTACTCTGGAAGTAAAAAATGTAGGGAGAAAAAAAACACACTTTGAGGATGTGTTGGAATTGAAAGTACTATTCATCTCTCAGTACCTATGGGTGATGGATTTCAGAAACCCCTGTGAATGACAGAATCCAAATGTGCTCCAGTCCTTTATATAAAATGTTATAGTGGGGAGATGGCTCAGTGCTCATCATTTAAGCCTGAGTAAAGTGGAAACTGAAGGGTTCTTTGGAGAGTCAGTTGTGTTGGATGGTGTTTTGCTTTGGCAAACACATGAAGGAGTATTTTCCTGAAGTGGACACAGGTGAAGGACTAGGCAGACTCATGAAGGAACGTTCCACTGAAGCAGATGCAGGAGAGAGGATGTTCTGTTAAAGCAAGCACATGAAAGGACATGTGATGAAGGATTCTTTGGTAACAACACACATGTATGCCAGGCGGTGGTGGCACACGCCTTTAATCCCAGCACTTGGGAGGCAGAGGCAGGCAGATTTCTGAGTTCGAGGCCAGCCTGGTCTACAGAGTGAGTTCCAGGATAGCCAGGGCAACACAGAGAAACCCTGTCTTGAAAAACCAAAAAAAAATTAAAAAAAAAAAAAAACCAGGCATGTATTGGTCTGACTTACATTGCGTAGTTGAGCTGCATTTGTCAGGACTCCTTGGACTTGGGCTGATTGGATGCACAAGCTGAGGCAAGGCATGTGGAGGACATGTGATTTTTGGAAGACTTGACAGAGCGACAGAGACAGAGCTTGGCTTGTTAGTACAACTAGCTGTGCAACACTCGTTGGTCTTGAATCTTCGCTGATCTTCACTTCCCTGGGAGAGACACAGCTGAGAACTTCTGGCGTTCCTCCTGGTCCCTCCTGCTGACTCAAGGTGAGGCTGAGGCCTGGCTGTCTCTACTAGGTCATGTCACCACTGTTGCTAACCCGACTCTACTGAACTCCACTGCTGGTGTATCCTCGAAGTGTTTATGAGTGGATCAAGCTGCCGGTGGTGACCTGTGAACTGAACTGCCAATTTCCAGACAAAACAGATGGAAGTTGCTCCAATCCTTTCTTTCCCACTACCTCTGATGGGTGGTGGGCTACGAGGGAGGTGAAAATGTTTAAGAACCATCATTAAAAATAGGATTTGAAAAAATTAAAGTCACACATGAGGACTTGGGTCAGATGTTCTGCCATCATGTAAGAACCAGATGATGTGGTACCATCTATAACCTCCATGCAGAGGGGTCCAGAGACAGGCAGATATAGTCTATCTTTATAGATGAGCTCCAGATTCAGTGAGAGAGCCTGTCTCAAAAAAAAATAAAATAAAATAGAGAGTGACTGAGGAAGACATCCAATGTTGACCTCTGGCCTCCACATGCATTTGCATGTGTACTTGCACACATATGTGAATACACACACTCACAAATACATACACTGTACACACACATAATGTTGTAGGCTGGGGTACAGCTCAGCTAGAGCATGTGTTTAGAATGTGGCTTTTCCTGTGTTCAATTCCCAACGTACAAAACAAAAACCAAACACATGGGCCAGAGAGATGGCTCAGCGGTTAAGAGCACTGACTGCTCTTCCAGAGGTCCTGAGTTCAATTCCCAGCAACCACATGGTGCCTCACAACCATCTGTAATGGGATCTGATCCCCTCTTCTGATGTGTCTGAAGAAAGCTACAGTGTATTCATATTAAAAAACAAAAAAACAAAAAAACCACATGTGACCAAATAACGTGCTGGAGAGATGTCTCAGTGGTGACAAGCACTTGCTGCTCTTACAGAGGACTTGAATTTAGTTCCCAGCACCTACACTGGGCTGTTCACAAGTGCCTGTATCCAGTTCCAGAGAATCCAACACCTTTGGTCTCGGACAAACACACTTTACGTCCAAGTAAGGGGCTGGAGAGATGACTCAGCGGTTAAGAGCACTGGCTGTTCCTTCAGAGGTCCTGAGTTCAATTCCCAGCTACCACATGATGCCTCACAACCATCTGTAATGGGAGCTGATGCTCTCTTCTCATGTGCGTGAAGAGAGCATAGTTATATCCATAAAATAAAAAATCTTTTTAAAAAAATTAAGCAAAAAGAAGTCCAAATAACACAGGATGGTGCTCACTTTAGTCCCCTATAAATGACTGATAACACAGAATGAGTGCAAGGGAGTGCCATGGAAACGGTTATTATCCTCATTATTCAGGGAATAATGGTTCTAAGAGGTCTGCATGTTTAGCACAGATGCAGCCTTTCCTGATTTTTTTTCTAGGACAGGAAATTGAACTTAGGGCTTTGCATTTAGCAGGCATGCTGTCTACCACTGAGCAATAGTCACAACTACTTTTATGGAAATGTGTTATTAAAAGAACTGATTGAGTGCCAGCAAAATGGCTCAGTGGATAGGGCATATTGAAGTCTGACAAACAAGCTCTTTCTCCAGAACCCAAGTAGTATGAAAAAGCAACTCCTGAAAGATGTCCTCAGTCCCCTACCACAGAGGAAAAAGAGAGAGAGAAAGAGAGAGAGAGAGAGAGAGAGAGAGAGAGAGAGAGAGAGGATAGATAGATAGATAGATAGATAGATAGATAGATAGATAGATAGAT
>NW_021604757.1:3622871-3657952 GCF_004785775.1 Grammomys surdaster | reverse complement strand
GATAGATAGATAGATAGATAGATAGATAGATAGATAGATAGATAGATAGATAGACAGATTTCAGTTCCTATTGCAGGGCTTTCATGGACCCGACTGCAGTTTAAACAAGACACATGGACTTTTATATAATTTAAAGCTGAGGACCTTATACTGGGGCAGTCTCTCAGCTAGCTTATCTAAACTTATCCTGACTTTTCTGCTATCCCATCTCCCCATGTGGCTCTCACAACCTGGTTACAGCTCTATTCTCTGTCTGTTCTGCTCTCTTTCATATCTCCTTCCACCTCCCTGTCCAGAAGGCCTGCTCCCATAGTTCCTGCCCCAGGTCTGGCTTTTATCTGCTCTTTATTATACAACTATATTTCAGAGTGAACCACTCAATAGCCAGACAGCATCCAATCCATCTCTTAGGGTTGTCATTAGGAGCCTGACTGTCATCTTATGGGCAGATGAGGAAGGACAAGCATTTTTATATAGAAAACAGGTGATGAGCCACAGAAATGACAATACCAAAATCCTGCCAGCACTTAGTGATCTGCCAGTACAGAATTAACAATTGAAAATACAGAGACACATCTTTAAACAATATAAAGGAAGGTTACTCCAATAGCTCTACCTTATAGTCCAAGAAATGGCTTTATCTCTAATAGCAATAAACTGTATACTATAAGAACAATTATGAGAACTATCAGATAAGAATTACATTCACAACGTCCAGTCCATTTGTATTTGGCAACCTTGGAGAAAGCACTCCCCTAGATATCCTATCTTGTGAGTCCAAAGGTCTGTACCTAAATCACTTTCTTATCACCATTTAAATTTTTCTATCCTCTAACGTCTAAGAAAGGATATGGGGGAAGTTGGTAACTTGCATTTACCAACATTAAAACATCTTTTTAGACCCTCGAACACTTTCTTAGATTCTAAACAACTTAAGCTTTTATGTCTTTAAGCTTTATAAACTTTACACCTATTTTGTGAATTTTTTAAAAAATTTGACTACAAGGAAAATGTCAGACTATAACTATCTAGTCTTCAATCTCATCAGAGACCTGAGAATAAATTTTACCTGAGTAAACAGGAAGTGCAGAGCAAGCAGCTTCTGAATCTACAAAAATGGCAGAGACTTACTGGCTTCCTGGACAGTTACTCAAGGTTCCTCTATGTTAATGGGGCATCCATCTTTGGCTGCCAGGCCCAGATTTGACAGACTTTTCTGTGAAGCAGAAATTTTGAAGGCTTCTCCTATCTTGTCACAGCAAAGTGGGGCATTAGACTTTCCTGTGTCCTGCTTGTCCACAGTTTGGACAGTGTGCTGCCAGCAGTGGAGGTAAAGGGCAGTTTATAGCAAGCAGGCTGCCATGTTCCTCAGAGAACTAATAGAAACAGAAGAATAAAACCAGGCATGCAGACATGCCTGTAATCTGAGCATGGGGAGGTAGAGGCAAGAGGATCAGAAGGTCAAGGTTATCCTTAGCTACACAGCAAGTGCAAGTTCAAGGTCAGCCTGGAATACCTGACACTCAGTCAAAACAAAAGTACACAATGCAAGTGCAGCAAAGACAGTCTTCCTTTGGTCTTGAAGAATGGCCTCATTGCTATTATTATTATTATTATTCAAAGTGAATTTAATTTGGTGGCAAAGAACTCAAGGGCCCTGCTCAGCATGACTTGTTATAGACATCACAGTAAGTTGAGCTCCTAGCAACCTCATCTTTCCAGCAGACCCAGATTTCTCAACAGCCACACTGTTTATATTTCAGGAGTTGCTAAATGTCTCCTGGGGAACAAAATTTCCCCTTGTTAGAACACACTGGTCTCAGTCAGCCATTGGCTCAGGAAGTGCCAGGTGAACCACCTCTATCCAGTGACTCATGGGGAGTTATTTCTGGGGAAACTTTGGAAAAAATTTTTTTTCCTTCAAAAAAAAAAAAGGGTAATTTTTAAAAAGATAGCTCTTGAGGTGAGAATGTGGCTTGGTTAGCAGCATGCCTGCCTAACGCGCACAAAACCTGGGTCAGTCTGCATAGGCCAGGCAGGAGAGTGCAAGTCTGTAGTTCCAGCACTCAAAAGGTAGGATCAGGAAGATAGTAAGTCCAAGGTCATCTTGGGCTATATGGGTACATATAGACTTTAAGGCTAGCCTAGGCTATATGAGTCTCTCTCTCAGAAATATTCCCTTATCTCCCCTGCATACCATTGTTACAGGTAATTTCTACATTTTTCTTACTGCCAACCTAAGGATGAAGAATAGAGAGATTTAAGGAATACAGGTCGTCTCTTACACACGCACACACACACAGGTCTCTTACACACGCACACACTCATAACATTATATACGTATATATAATTCTACATTTGTATCTATATATGTATAATTGTATATAAATGTATATATGTATATATAATGTTATATAATAAATATGTATATTATAAAAGACATGTTTCTGTAGACAGTGCAAATGGTGCAGTGAGCATGAAAGTAACAGAAGAGGCTTCTACTGGCATCCAGGCCTTCGATAGACTCATCTAACTCAGGAGACCTGAATTCAGGTTGTCTTGTCTCATAAAACAAATTTGCTTTATTATCTAGCTCACTTGAATGAAGATTTACATTATTTGAAGCAGAAATTACAAGACCATGGAGCATTCTGAAAGCCAAGGAGTGGAGACCAATGGGAGTGGTGGCTAGGGAAAGGAAAAGCTGAAAAGCAGACCTGAGGACAGCGTGGGTGGCAGGGAAGAAGCGAGGACTGCTGTTCAATCTATCCTCATCCCAGCCCAGGACCAGTCTTCTTCTGAAGCCACACAGTCCCTTCGATCATGGTACCCTTGAGCCACTTGCCTCCCTAGCTTCTCAAGTGGAGAAACTGAGACTTACAGAGAGCCATGGACCCAAGGCCACAGAGCAAACTAGAATAGTTTGTCTAGGTTTCTTTCTTTCTTTTTTTTTTTTTCCTCATTTTTCGAGACAGGGTTTCTCTGTGTAGCCCTGGCTGTCCTGGAATTCACTCTGTAGACCAGGCTGGCCTTGAACTCAGAAATCTGCCTGCCTCTGCCTCCCAAGTGCTGGGATTAAAGGCGTGCACCACTACTTCCTGGCTAGTCTAGGTTTCTGATGGCTAACCATATGACCTTTCCATTTCTACTGCCTTCCTTCCTTCCTCCCTCCCTCCCTCCCTCCCTCCCTCCCTCCCTCCCTCCCTCCCTCCCTTCCTTCCTTCCTTCCTTCCTTCCTTCCTTCCTTCTTTCCTCTTTTTTCCCTTTCTTTACTATGAGTGGGTGTTTTCCCTGCATATATGTCTGTGCACCATGTCTATTCCTGATGCCCAAGAAGGCCAGAAGGAAGCAAGGATGCCCCAGGAGGGCATCAGATCATCTGGGATTGGAATTATAGATAATTATGACCCAACATGTGAGTACTGGGAACCAAATCCAGGTCCTCTGCAGTAATAAATGCTGTTAATCCCTGTCTTAGTTACATTTTATTCTTTTTGTTTGTTTGTTTGTTTGTTTTGTTTTTTTGGGGGGGATTGGTCTTTTTTTGTTTGTTTGTTTGTTTTGAGACAGGGTTTCTCTGTGTAGTCCTGTCTGTCCTGGAACTCACTCTGTAGACCAGGCTGGCCTCGAACTCAGAAATCCGCCTGCCTCTGCCTCCCAAGTGCTGGGATTAAAGGCATGCACCACCACCACCCAGCACATTTTTATTCTTGACAAAACAACATGATCAAGGAAACTCATAAAAAGAAAAATTTAATCTAGGGCCTATGGTTGCAGAGTGTTAAGGGTCCATGATCATCATGGCAAGGAGCGTGGCAGTAGGCAGGCAGGTAGGATGAGGGTCAGTAACTGAGATCTTACATCCTTGTCTGCAAGTAGGAGACAGGGAGACGTAAGCAGGAATCCATGGGCTTTAGAAACTTCAAAGCCAGCCCCCAGTGACACACATCCTCCAACAAGACCTTGTCATTCTCAAACAGTTCCACCAAAATGAGACAGAACATTCAAATAGATAGGGGTGTGGGGTATTCTCATTCACCACAACAACTGCTGAGCCATCTCTCCAGCCCCTACATGTAATTTAAAAGATAAATCTTTTTTTTTTCTTTTTTTTTTTTAAAGGTTTTATTTATTATATGTAAGTACACTGTAGCTGTCTTCAGACATTCCATAAGAGGGCATCAGATCTCTACAGATGGTTGTGAGCCACCATGTGGTTGCTGGGAATTGAACTCAGGACCTCTGGAAGAGCAGTCAGTGCTCTTAACCACTGAGCCATCTCTCCAGCACCCTAAAAGATAAATCTTAAAGATAGGTTTAATCCTTCTGGTAAGAGGGGCAAGACCTTACTTACCTACTCTCTCCGGTGAGATCAGAACATTGTGAGGAAAGGAACATCTGTGGTGTTTAGGCTCCCTTTCCTTGGCAGCACTTTTGAAGGTATCAGCTGGGGAATGTAACGACTCTTGTACCCTTCTTTTTTTAGATTTTTTTATTTATGTGAACGAGTATTTTGTCTGCATGTATGTATGCCCATCAAGTCTACACCTGAGGCCCAAGGTGGTCAGAAGAGCTTGTGGGACCCTTGGAACTGGAATTGCAGATGGTTTTGAGCCTCCTTTGAGTACTAGGAACCTAGACTGGGTCCTCTGCAAGAGCAGCAAGTATTCTTAGCTTCTGAACCATCTCTCCTGCCTGTTTTTTAAAAACATTTTCTCGGGGGTATAATTTATAACAAAGTTAAAGAATTTTTTTGAGTTAACCGTTGTAAGATCGAGGACCACACAGCCATGCTGTGCTACACTGCCTGACAGCACTAGCTGCTTGAGTTTGCTCCCTTTTCTGGTGTCATGTTTCACGTACTCCATGCCAACCTTCAGCTCCATATGTAGCCTCAGATGACCTTGAACTCATTCTTCTGACTTCACCTCCAGAGGCTGGCACCACTCTGTTTGGCCGACTTTTCTATTGTAACGAATTATTATTTTAAAAAAATCAAGTCCTCCACTCATTGTGGGAGAATCTGCATGTGTAAGACCACAGGTAGTCGCTGTATGAGCTTGATTATCCATCTTTCTAAAGTAGTTTTACTCTATTTGTTGGTTGGTAGGTTCGTTGGTTGGTTGGTTGGTTCGTTGGTTGGTTGGTTGGTTGGTTGATTTTTCTGGAACTTGAGATCTTTAAAAGCAAAGGTCTGGTAAAATGGCTAAATAGGTTAAGGCACTTGCAATCAAGCCTGATGACCTGAATTCAATCCCCAAACCCATATGGTAAAAGGAGAGAACTCAGTGCTGAAGCAGGAGGATCACAAGTTTAAGGGTAGTCTGGGCTACAGAGTGATGTCCCATCTCACAGAAAGAAGGAAGGAATTACAGTGTCTTAGTCACTGTTCTACTCCTGTGAAGAGATTCACTGGCCAAGGCAACTCTTTTTTTTTTTTAAAGATTTATTTATTTATTATATGTAAGCACACTGTAGCTGTCTTCAGACACCCATATGAGGGCATCAGATCTCATTGTAGATGGTTGTGAGCCACCATGTGGTTGCTGGGATTTGAACTCATGACCTCTAGAAGAGCAGTCAGTGCTCTTAACCGCTGAGCCATCTCACCAGCCCCGCAACTCTTTTTTTTTTTCTATTTTTAAAAAAGGTGTATTTATTTAATTTATGCATAAGAGTACACCACCATTGCTCTCTTCAGACACACCAGAAGAGGGCACCAGACCCCATTACAGATGGTTGTGAGCCACCATGTGGGAATTGAACTCAGGACCCCTAGAAGAACAGTCAGTGCTCTTAACTGCTGAGCCATCTCTCCAGCCCCCAAGGAAACTCTTTTTTTAAAAAAAGCATTTAATTGGGAGCTTTCTTACAGTTTAGGAGGGTTAGTCCATTTTCAGCATGGTGGGGAGCATGATGGTACACACGAGGCCCCGAAGCAGTAGCTAAGAGCTATAGCCTGATCTACGGCAACAAACAGATAACTGAGCCTGGCATTCAAATATATGAGCCTATGGGGGCCATTCTTATTCAAACCACTGCAGAAAGGAAGGAGAGAAAGAGAAAGGGAGAGAGGGGGAAAGATCTTATTTATTACATACGTGTTCTTGGGCATGCCATTGTACTAGTGTGGAATTCAGAAGATAATTTCCATCGTGGGTTCTGGAGGTTTAAATCAGGTCACCAGGCTTTCATGGCAAATTATTGTACCTGCTGAGTCATCTTGTTGGCTCAGGAAATATTATTTTTCCCGCCTCATGATCATATGCCTTTAGTTTTGTTTTTTTTTTTGTTTTTTTTTTTTTTAAAAAAAAAAAAAAAAAAAAAAAAGCTCTCTCTGTGCAGCCCTGGCTTTCCTGGTCTCAATCTGCCAAACAGGCTGGCCTCGAACTCACAGATACCCACCTGCCTCTGTTTCTAGTACTAGGATTAAAGGCTTGTGCCACCACTTGGGGCCATTTGCCTTTGTTTTTATATCAGCACTCCAATGTTCCTTTGGGGGCAACTGTGCTATTCTGAATCAGACAATTTGGGTAGGCTTTGCAGTATAGATGTGCAGTTTATTCCAGCTTTGAGAGAGAACACAGGGCCCATGCTCAAACTGACTTATAGAGCCCATCCTGGACCAAAAACAGTAGCTCGGAACAAACTCTAAAGATCTTTGTTAGAACTTCTGGGTTGAAAATGACTCCTTTGATCCTAGAATATGACACTGTAAGGTAGGAGGTAAAACAGAACTCCTTGAAGTGACATCCTATCTGAGAATGAAGTCTACAAGTACAGGCATCAATGTATCAACTTGTGAGGCTCTGGAGGCAGCCTGTGGCCAGACTACTATAAATCAATATATTGTCTTCCTCCCAACCAGTTTAGATGGTTGCACTGAGAAAGTCCTAATTAAGTCAATATATAATAAAATTCACAGACTTTGGGGGGGGGAGGTAACAGAGTGTTTTAGGAGAGAGAGAGGCTAAGACAATTTTAAAAGAACACAAAGGAGTTCTATGAGGTACGTTGGCCTTTTCTAGTTAATAGGAGCACTCCAAGCAGTGCCAGCAGCATGGAAGTGAGGTGGATACTCACTCATTTCTCAGTAAATTCTCTGGGCTTCCATTGGAATCACTATGCCAACAAATATGTATTGAGTACCTGGCACTGTTAGACAATGAAAATGATTTCAACCCCCAGATGGTATGGTCAAATATGGCGGCTGAGCCAGGAAGATTTCTGTATGTTCAAGGTTGCCTGGTCTATCTAGTAAGTTTAGACCAGCCATAGCTACATAGTGAGACCATGTTTAAAAAAAGAAAGAAAGGAAGAAAGAAAGAAAGAAAGAAAGAAAGAAAGAAAGAGAGAGAGAGAGAGAGAAAGGAAGAAAGAGGATCGAGGAGGAGGATAAAGGGAAGGAGGGAGAGAAAGAAGCACACAAGTCAACAACAAAATGAGAAAAATCCTGCGCTCTTGTACCTTGTCATCTTGTAATTATGGGTAAGGAAAACCAATTTTAAAGTAATACAGCAAACTGAAAGAGATATAAAGAAGAAAGGGACTGCTGAGCCATTGCTAAATTTTGTCAGAGTGAACCACTGATTTATTTATCACAGCTCCAGCAGGAAGAAGCTAAGCGGCTTAACCCAGACCACCTAGGAAGTGGTAACATCAGAACCGAAACATGAAACTTGGAGCTTTTCCAGGTTATACTGTCCCAGCCCAGGAGTGTTTTAGCTGGTAAACCTCCCACTTTTCTTGGGCTCCGTTTGTTGCCTCTGGGGAATTTTGACATTACTTACTACCTCTTCTTTTCCCAAACCTTGCCTGTGCTGTTCTGGTTCTCTCTCCCTTCCTACCCACCTTTGCCTTTTCTCCTCCTCATAGCTCAAATATAAGTTACTAAGTAACCCATCTGAGGGTCACCACACTGAACTCTTTCTTATCAGGGATTGCCACTCATATCACATCTTTACGAATGGCCCATTTGAATTGTGCTCTTCCCTTACTCATAGTTCTGACTTTAGTTCCTCACCTGCAGTCTTCCCAAAACTTCATGGGCAGCTTTTGTCATGAACCATTAGAAATGTGGAACATCCTCAGTTGCCCAACCCTTCAGCCCTGTGATACTCTGAGCCTCTCATTGCTCGTAGGCAAATAGGACAGAATTTTTTTTCTTTCACCACCAATGCACAAATACCCTTCATAATGAATGACCTTCCTGTTTCTAATTCGTGTTGAGAACTACCCATGTTTAATTAAGAGAAACGTGTAATTTATTAGAATAAAAAACTACCATTTTGCTATTACATTTTGATGTGTGTGTCAGGCTATCCATATTACTTTGAGATAATGTTTTGAAGTGGATATTACTGTACTCACTTGCTTAAAAGTTTTAAAGAGTTGGGATGCCCTGCATAAGGTCACACAGTAACTGGCAGAGGTAGACTTTGGATCAGGTCCATTGGACTTCAAAGCCCATGTGCCTGGCCTACAAACTGCCTCCCAATATCAGCTAGTTCTGGGCTGAATAGAAGGCCATATTAGGACTAACTTCTGTATTTCAACCAAATTTTCAAAAACTCCATATATATAGTTTCATTTAATGTTTATAATAATACCGAGAGGGTTAGTTGTGGTGTCCTTATAGATACAAATATTAAAAAATTTAAAAAGGCAAGTGACACATGGATGCAAAAGGAAAGCCAGATGCCAAACTCGGTTCTTTTCTCAGTTCCTCGTTCATTCTCTGCATTACACACTGCCTTCACTAAAGTGCCGTCTGGTACAGAACAAGGGAACCAGAGCTAGAGCAATGCCTTTTCTCCATTTTGCCTCTAATAGCCTGTGTAGTCCAATTGGCACTGAAATATTTGTTCATCTGTGTAATAAATCTTGAGCACTGGTACATGCCAGGCACTGGGTGAAAATTGTGTACAAAGGCCATCTCGGTTCCTGAACCCAGAGTTGACACTCTCAACTGGCAAAGACAATTTCCCAGTGACAGGTGTCACAAGGCAACGAGTAGGAAATTCGGATAAAATGATTTTCAAGTAGTCAGAGAAGACGTAAAAAAAAATTTTTTTTGACAGTATGTCACCATGTAACCCTGGCTTACCGGGTATCCAGTTTGTAAACCAGATTAGCCTTGAATTCACATATCCACATGCCCCTGCCTCCCATGCTGGATTAAGGGCCTGTGCCACCACATCTGACCCTGAGGGGGCACATTTTGTTGCTGTTGCTTTGTATTTCCAGTATTGAGGAATGAAACCAAAGATGTTGGTAAGTACTCTACCACTGAGCTAGTGGTAAACGCAAAAGGAGGAACCTGCAGAATTCATTGTTAAGCCAGACAGGATCTGTTGGTCATTAGACAGGATAACTCTAACGGAAAACACCCATTAAACTTTATGTCGTCAAAGCCTGAAAAGAGGATAGAAGTATAACTCAGTTCTTCCAGTTGTTAGTTCTCTGACCTTGCCTTTGCCGTCAGGGTCACCCCACCACCACCACACCATTACCATTCCCTCCTCCCTACTCCTTCCGGATACTTCCGGCTTGCGCAGGCGCAAGAGAAATCGCTTGTCCTAGTGGCGCGAGGAGCCCACACCCAGACGCATGCGCGTCCCGCCCATAAGCCCCGCCCCAGGCGCCCCCTCGCGAGCGCCTGCCGTTTCTTTGGGCGGGCCAGTGGGCGGGGCCTAGGTGGGCGGCGCGCCGCGGGCGGGCCAGTGAAGCGGGCGCCCCCGACACGTGATCTGGAACCGGCTGTGTCGCTTGGTGACTCCGTCTGTCCGTCCGTCCGCGGGTGCCATCATGGCGGACGCGGCCAGTCAGGTGCTCCTGGGCTCCGGTCTCACCATCCTGTCCCAGCCGCTCATGTACGTGAAAGTGCTCATCCAGGTATGAGTCGTCGCCTTTTCCTTCCCCGCCGGCGTCCTGTTAGGTCGCCACCGCCCTCTGCGCCTGTGGGTCGGCTCTGCGTCCCAGGCCTTCACCCTCTCGAGATGCTGCCCTTCTCTCCCGTCAGGAACAACTTCCACGGCCTCGCGGCCCCTCTCGGAAATATCCCGAGACTCGCCCCGGACAGGCCCGCTCCTTTTCCGCAGCCAACTGCCACCCTGGCCTTCCCTGGCCGGTGACTCTTCTCAACTTTGTTTTTTCTTCCTGATCCTGGCCGGTTGCCACCGAGGGCCTCCCAACCCTTTTCTTGCCGCCCCTCTGAAATTGGCATTCACCTCACCTCGTCCACTCCTCCTCGGAGAAATATCACAAACTCGAGACGAGAAATAACTCATCTAAGGACAAATTTAAAATTCTAGGAAAACCAACATCTTACTGTTTTTATTCGGTTTTTCTGTTTTGCTGTTTCTACTTCTATTCTCATTCAGAGATTTTAACACCAGATACCCAGATATACACAAGGAGCTCATTGAGAAGTGATAATGAAGTCAGATTTCCTAAGAATCCATTGAGCTCTTTCACAGTAGCCCATGTGGTTCATGACAATGAAAATCACGTTGGTCAGAGCTGGAAATCAGTTCTGTTTAAACACTTTAGCGAGTTTAAATGTAACATCAAACCCCCGGATGTCCCTCTTGCCTCGCTTTCCAATCTTTCCAATCTGCTATAAAATATTTCTAAAGTGGTCATTTATATTCATGGGTAAGGAGGCCTACTTTTAGCTGATGAAGGTATTTTCAATTGCTTTTCTAACTTTCTCTGTGATGAACAGACCATTTTTTAAGCATTTATTGAGGGTTGACATAACTCATGCATTGTGTCCTGGAAGGAAGCAGGCTTTAGAATCCCTGTCCTTAATGTTTACCATTCTGGAGAGAAAAAAAAAAGCAAGACTCTGGAATGGACTTCATTTTTGAATTGTTATTCATACAAATTGTTACAAGCTAAGTTGACTAATATAAGTTCAGATTTTAGTGTAAGTCTTGAAGCGCAAAGAGTGAAATCTATGTCTAAAACAGAATCGACAGCATTTTGCAGTACACGTAGGAACCCACTACTCAGTAGTTCTCAAAGGACAGTGTTTTTAGTGACATTCAGTGCTCTTGCCTCAACAATTCAATATCCTAAATTCTGATTTCACAATATCTTGTGTGTTGCCAAGTATCTCAGGAGGTTGATGAAATTCCCAAATACTGTTTTAAAAGTTGCATGGTAGCACTTTCAGTGAGCTCAGAGGGGGAGTTTTAGCACAGATAGAGGAATTGCAACAATAGAGAGCCCAAACTGCCCTGTATTTTTTTTATCTTAAGTATCCCTTTGGCACTGTAATCCCTAAATATATTGTACAAATAAAATGGCAATCATTAATTTTTATGACTTTCTGTATATTGCTAATGAGTCTGTACATTTAACGTGGATCTAACTTGTAATTATTTTTGTAAGTGAATGACCCAGCTGTATGTGTTTGCCTTTGTTGTCTAGCTAGCCATATAAGTAGGCATTGATACTGACTCAGTGAATATTTTATTTTGTTCAAATATGAAAAATATTGTGAAAAATATTTGTCAGCCTTATCAGTAAACTAGGCTTTCCTGACAGAATGGTTTCCTTGTTCTGTTTTCAGTTTAATAATCTTAGTTACATGGTTTACTCTATAGACTCAACTCAAAGGGCAAATTGGAGTTTATTGAACCCAGTCTTAATCTATCCAACAGAACAAAAGACTGATAAGGATGTTACTTCATCAGTGACTTAAAAAACCTAAACTGCATTTTTATTTGTAAAAATTATGGGGCTAAGGAGGTAGCTTGCTGGCCTTGAGCATAAGGATGGACATAGGGTCCATTTCAGCATCAGACATAAACAAATTTGAGCCTTATTTTCTTTTTTCAAGACCCTGTACCCAAAGTATTCCTGGGTATTGCTTAGTGTTGATGCATTCCTTTGTTTTTAAAGGTGGGATATGAGCCTCTTCCTCCAACAATAGGACGAAATATTTTTGGGCGACAAGTATGTCAGCTTCCTGGCCTCTTTTGTTATGGTAGGTGCCTTTGATTTATCTGGAATGGTTGACATTGAAGGCTGGAGTTACTAAAAGAAAATACATAGAAGGCATGCTGCCTTGAAATATTTTGTAACCTTGGTTTTGGACTAGAATCTAAATCTCTGACTTGTGTTCTTAGCTCAGCACATTGCAACCATCGATGGGAAGCGTGGGTTGTTCACAGGCTTAACTCCAAGACTGTGTTCAGGAGTCCTTGGAACTGTGGTCCATGGTAAAGTTTTACAGGTAAGAGGAAATCAATTAATGTTCTCATATATTTTGGCTACCTTTTATGCACAGTTTATTCCACTATAAAGAGAAGTTTCAAAGATGAACTTATAACCTCTTTCTCTTAAAAGATATTTTCTCTTTATTGATTAACTGAATGATGGAAAACAAGATTTCTCTGTGAAGCATAGACTAGCCTCACTCTTGCTTAGCAGGCTGGGATGGCCTTGAATTTGATTTACCTTCTGAGTGCAGAAATTACAAGTTCATGCCCACATGCCTCTCTTGAAAACTTTTTCATGAAATACTTACTTTTCCCCAAGAAACAAGAAATTCATGCAGGTTGAAGTAATTGACCTTGATATATATGGCCTTCTTCTTCCTTTAAAACAGATTCTAAGGAGAAATTAGATCCATTCGCCTATATAGTTTGTTATTTTTTAAACTTTTTTTTAATTTTTTGTTTATCGATTTATTGCAGAGGAAGAAAGCTAATTAAAACATACTTTTTTCTGGAGTTTTTTTTTAGATTTCTAATATTAGCCTAGTGACACATTTTCTCTAAGTATTGAAAAGAAACAAGAGCTGTTGCTATGCATAATGGTATATGCTTGGAATCCTAGCATTTTGAGGGTGGAGGAAGAGAGATCAGGAGTTCAAGGCCTAGTCAAGTTTAAAGTTGAAAAAAATAAAATAAAACTGATCAATGCAGGTAGTAAAATGGTTTTGGAAGCATCAGTCCTAGGGCTTCATGCTACAACGGAGTATGGTCTGAGCCCATATCCCTCTCAAGGTTCCTCCGATTATATACACCTTGCCATATGCTGGATCTCTGATCCTGGTGCCAGCTGGTAGAGGTTGGTGGCATGGAGAGTAGTCATGGCAAGAATAGTGGTCTCAGGCATATTGTGCAGGCTGGCCAGGGCCTCCTGTAGCTTCTGCCAGATGATAGTCCCATTTGACTTAGGTTTGCTTCCAAGCACTCAAAGTGGTGAAATGCTGCAGTACTGCAGTACCTAGACAGCCTGGTCTATATATAATGCATGCATGTACCCACCTGAGCACAGATACTGGTTTGCAGAAGGGCGTTGGGCACCTTTCTTAGAGTACCTGAAGTTGATGGACTTGTGGAAGCTGTTGCTTGTCCACTTTGTGAAAGGTACTTTATGGGTTAGAAACACTTCCACAGATTTTATAAACTTTAATGACCCAGCTGAAGTGAGGAATTCCCGAGTTCTGTTTGACCACTGTTGTAATTTTTATCAGATTTCAGCATCCTAAAGATCTTCCTGGATAGGCCTGCTTTCACCAGAACCATGGTTAGCATTTCATCACTTTGTGCCCTGTAGCCTTTCAAGGGCTGGGTGTTATATTGTATTCAGAAGGCAGCTACTGATATTCCAGGTCCTCCTGACAAGAACCTAGTTTGAAGATGCTGAGCTATCTGAGGTCCCCTGGACACACACTTGTAGGTAGCAGTTGGCCTGGGAGACACCTGTAGACCCAGATGTGCAAAGAAGCCTGCACAGCTATGGACAGAAGGGAAGCAGTGGGTTGTAAGATGTCTTCAAAGGGACATGTTCCTCCCAGTCTGATGGAAAAAAAACATACCCTTGGCTTAGTGAGCCTTCTGCCCATGTTACAGGCATGTCCCATGAGTCTTGTGCATTCTCATATCCTGCCAACAGCAAATAAAGTATTGTTGGCTACTATAATCCCTAAGCCACAGTCAGCTGGGAGGCCCTAGGATGGTCAGCAACATTGACTGCAGGTGTCTGTGTTATACAAGCCTAGGGGCTGAGGAGACTTCTTGGGCTTGGGGGATGGGATTAAAAGAGGGTCTCTAGCTGGGCAGTGGTGGTGCACGCCTTTAATCCCAGCACTTGAGAGGCAGAGGCAGGTGGATTTCTGAGTTCGAGGCCAGCCTGGTCTACAGAGTGAGTTCCAGGACGGACAGACAGGGCTACATAGAGAAACTCTGTCTCAAAAAACAAACAAACAAACAAACAAAAAGAGATTAAAGTTAGCCTGGATTACATGAAGCTCTATCTCAAAAAACAAACCAGGCATGGTAGTGCCCATCTATGGGATGCCAAGACTTGGATGGCTGAGGCAGTCACCCTGGGCTAAGTAACTAGATCTTCAACTTTGCCTTAGAGATATTTATGTCCAGTTCATTAGTGTGGAGTAAAAATTAAGGGTTTTTCAGAAGAAAATCAGTGCTTCTCATTTTCTGACAATACCTTCTGTAACAGGACACATTAATAGTTCTAATTATCCTTCATTTCTGTGTCTTCTGTAGTATTACCAGGAATCCGAGAAACCCGAGGTATGTTGAAGCTTTCTATGTGAATCCCTGTCTCTGGGAAATTCCTACTGTTTGACCCTCCCTATGGGAAAAGCCAAGGCTTTTCCTTTTCATCTCAGTGATGTGGTATCTTATGGGGTGACCATGAGTTTGAAGACTTCTATTTAAAACCATCAAGATTTCTGTCTTTGCTTTTGATTTCCAGGAGATAGGATCTATAAATGTACAAAAAGAAGGCTCATCCTCCTTTGACCGAGTTATCAAAGAGGTAAGAGATGAATTTATCCCATGTGATTGAACCAGGATCATGCATCCTGTGCTTCCAGGTCAATCCCCAAATGAAAAGAAAAAGATCTTCAGTTTAAATTGGGTTTCCTGTCTACTAACCCAAAAGAACAGCATGGCCTGCTGTTGGGAATAAGCACTACTCACTCTGTTGTTAAGGCTGAGGCAGTTTTTACTTTTTTGTTATTATTACTTATTTTGACACAAGTCTTTTTTTTTTTTTTTTTTTTTTTTTTTTTTTCTTTTTGGTTTTTGGTTTTTCGAGACAGGGTTTCTCTGTGTAGCCCTGGCTGTCCTGGAACTCGCTCTGTAGACCAGGCTGGCCTTGAACTCAGAAATACGCCTGCCTCTGCCTCCCAAGTGCTGGGATTAAAGGCAAGCGCCACCACTGCCAGGCTTTGACACAAGTCTTGTAGTCCAAGCTGGCCCTGAACGCAAGGATCCTCCTTCCTCAGCTTTCCTCTCCCCAGTCTGGAATTGCAAGAATATGCCATCATGCCCTGCTTTGACAGTCTCTTAGGATGTTGAAAATATGTAGCAAGTTAATTTTTTTATTTTTATCTTTTTGTTATTTTATTGAAACAGGGTCTCATTATGTAGCCCTGGCCGGCCTGGGACTCTGTCCATAGATAAGGTTGGCCTCAATCTCAGAGATCCACTTGCTTCTGTTTTCCCGAGTGCTAGGATTAAAGTGGGTATGTGTGCACCATACCCAGCACACAGAAATTTTGTATGTTGGCTCTGATTTGTCCAGAGATGCTTTTGTGGTGCTACTCTACAGCTGAAATGTGCCTGTCACTTGTTTGTCTTCCCCATGTTTGACTTTAGAACTACTCTAAGGCTGGAGACGTAGCTTAGCTTAGAGCATTTCCCAGACTTAATAAAATTCAGATTTCTAAACTAAAAAAATAACTTACAATAGAAGCTCTGAGACGCCAGCCACACTTGCAGAGTTGGTGTCCCTAAGATGTTGGCATATATCTAAAGCCTAACATGTCTCTAGTGTAGATACCAGCTTCTTTGAAACCTATCATTGTAAAAGAAAGTAAATAATCCAAATTCATGCCTCATCTAGTCCTGATGCCTCAGGCCTGTAATCCCAGTTACTTTGGGAGGTTGAAGCCAAAGGAGCAGAACTTTGAGGCCTGCTTGAGCTACAGGGTAAGCTCAGAGCTGTCCTAAACAATGAGACAGACTGCATGAAGAAAGTAGAAAGGGAGCTAAGGAATATATCTTGTTAAGTAGAGTACTTATCTAGCATGGGTGAGGCCCTGGGTTCAATTCCTACTACTGCCGAATGAATGAAATGATTCAAGCTCTGGTAAGTTTCTTCAAACTGGTAACCTCTGTTTTTTCGGTGTGTGTGTGTACGTGTTTGCTTTCTGATATTTTTTTCTTGTGTATAGAATTGGGGAAAACAGGTTGAAATTCATGAGAGGTGTAATGAAATGGCAAATATGACGTTAATTCCATTGGAGCTAGCGTCTTGACTCCAAAATAGGAAAGCTTCGGTGCCTAGTCCTTCGCCCTGTACTATGTATATAGAAATAGGAATGGCAGGCTGGCTTCGGCAGCACATATACTAAAATTGGAACGATACAGAGATTAGCATGGCCCCTGTGCAAGGATGATACACAAATTTGTGAAGCGTTCTATATTTTTTCCCATGAAGGCTGGACGCTCAGTGTTGGGGAATTCGAGGGTGGGGAGGTGGGAGTGGGGAGGTGGGTAGGGGCACATCTTCATAGCAGCAGGAGGAGGGGAGATGGGATAGGGGATTCCTGGGCGGGGGGGGAGAGAAATGGGGTAAGGGGATAATATCTGAAATGTAAATAAAATATCCAATAAAAAATAAAAAAAAATAGGAATGGCATTTACTTAGATTTCAGAAGTGTGCTTTGATTGTTTCTAGACAACTCGAGAGATGATTGCTCGTTCTGCTGCTACCCTCATTACACATCCCTTCCACGGTATGTTTGCAGTTGATGGTATAAAATAATCTCACTTCTTTATTCTATAGTTTGATCTTTCTTGGACATATAGATAACTTAATTAAAAAGAATTTGTCTCTGTTCTACAGTGATCACTCTGAGGTCCATGGTACAGTTTATCGGCAGAGAGTCTAAGTACTGGTAAGTGTTTGGGATTTGTTTTTCTTAATTTATTATGTGTGTGTCCCTGCTTGTCTGTATGTGCACCACATGCATTCAGTATCCGTGAAGGCCAGAAGAGGTGTCAGATACCCTAGACCTGGAGTTAGGAACGGTTGTGAGTTCCCATTTAGAGGTTCTGGGAACTGAACCAGGGTTCTTTAAGACCAGCAAGTGCTCTTAAGCACTAAGCATCTTTCCAGCCTGTTCCGTATTTAATTACTCAAGAAAATGTGTTAAAGCAAAAAGAAAGCATTACTACTTTATATTTTTAAGGTTCTTCAGCATTTACAGAACAAATTCATACTGTTGTGTCATTTGACCTGTACCAAAAGCACTAAAATATGAGAAAATAGGCCTAGGCTAAGTTAGGAACCTATCCAAGGACCACAGAACACAAGGTAGGGCCATTGAAGCCAAATGCCCTCTGAACCACATAACCACATCCTGCATAGTCAGTCAGTGTCTCTGTCTCTCTTATTTATTTATTTATCTATTTATCTATTTATTTATTTATTTATTTGTTGGTATTTCAAGACAGGGTTTCTCTGTGTAGCCCTAGCTGTCCTGAAATTTACTTGGTAGACCAGGCTAGTCTCAAATTTACAGAGATCTGGCTGCCTCTGCCTCCCAAGTGCTGAGATTCGAGGCATGTGCCACCACCTCCTGGTTACTCCTTCGCAGTTAACTGTTTCACCTTTTTTTAAATGTGTATGGATGTTTTGCTTGCTTGTATGTCTGCACCTCATGCATGTCTGATGCATATAGAGGTCAGAAGAGAACATGAGATCCCCTGAGACCTGAGTTACAGAGGGTTGTGAGCTGCCATGTGAATCCTGGGAATTGAACTCAGGTCCTCTGGAAGAGAAGCCAGTGAGTGGTCTTAACCACTAAGCCATCCATCTCTCCAGCCCTAATAGCTTCATTTTTCTAATGGCATTTAACTACTTTACAAGACTCAACCACTGCTAGAAAATTGTGAGGAAAGGGAGTTATAAAATTGATCTTATGAAAAGTGATTATTAACCAGGTGTTGTGAGGTACCTATGATCTCCAGCCACTTTTGAAGGCAGGGGGAGTTCAAGGTCAGCCTCTACTTAATTTTGGCCGGCTTGGGCTATATGAAACCCTGTTTGTGGTGGGTGGGGAGGTAGTTATTGAAACTTCTCATAGCTCAAGTGATCTTAATGTCCTTTACCTTTTATCGTTGCCTAGCGGACTATGTGACTCCATAGTAACCATCTACCGGGAGGAAGGCATTGTAGGATTTTTTGCGTGAGTAAATGTTGGGTTTGCCTTTAAATGTTTTTGTTTGTTTGTTTGTTTTTGTTTTGTTTTGTTTTGTTTTTTGGTTTTTCGAGACAGGGTTTCTCTGTGTAGTTCTGTCTGTCCTGGAACTCACTCTGTAGACCAGGCCGGCCTCGAACTGGGAAGAAGGCATTGTAGGATTTTTTGCGTGAGTAAATGTTGGGTTTGCCTTTAAATGATTTTTGTGTTAGTAGAAAGGCTTTCTTGAAAATAAGGCAATGGACATTTATTTAATTTGTGGGGAAAATGTTCTCTTAGGGTTTACTTTATTATGTTAAGCAGTTTACAGACATCTACTGGCTTAAATTTCTCATTGTAAAGATCCTATACCTCCATTTTTTTCTAGTTGTTTTATATGTTTGAAATAAGATTTTTTTTTTTTTTTAAAGTAATGTCTTTCATAGCTCACAATTTGACTGACCTCAAACTGGATGAGGATGACTTTTGAACTCTTGTTCCTTCTGTACCTCTACCTCTGTGTGCATGTGTAGAAGTCAGGGGGAGAATCCATGTATGGGTTCCAGAAGTTGAATTTGGGTTGACAGGCATGGTGACAAATGCCTTAATCTGCTGAGCCGTTGAAGCAGGCCTTGCTTTTTTGTTTCTTTTATTTTGTTTTTAAGATAGTGTTTCAAGCTCACAGAGATTCTGCCTCTTAAGTGCTGGGATTAAGTCATTCAGTACCATGTCTAATTTCTTTGCTTTCTTAGTAAATATTTGAGGTTTATTCCTTTATAATAAGTTCTTTTACAATAAAGTTAGTAAAATGAGAAAATAACTTTTTAAAAAATGGAAAAGTTATGAATATATTTTTATTATATTAGTAGGATAAGTATTTGCAAGGCTTGACTTTGGAAGAGCTTAAACTATTGTACTTGACTAATAGAAATTTACTATGGGCAATAAAATGGTCCTTTTTTGATTGATTGATTGATTGATTGATTGATACTAGAAATCAAACACAGGTCTTTGCATATGCTCCACCACTGAGCTGTACTATTAGCTCCAGATTTCTTTTTCTTTTCTTTTTTTTAATTGTTATTTTATGTGTTTGAGTGTTTTGCTTGCATGTATGTGCAGAGGCCACCATGTCTGGAGGCCAGAACATGGTGTCAGAGCCCCTGGAACTTGAGTCACACATGGTTGTGAGCCTCTATGAGGCTAGGATCGAACCTAGGTCCTCTGGATGAGCCATCTCTCAGCCCCTAAGTTTATTTCTTTGATTATCATAAATATTCTGACAAATAGAAAAGATAGCTTATCACTAGTCTAATTTTAAATTTTATTATTTGTGTGTGTGTGTGTTTATGTGTTTCCAAGTGTATGTGTGTGTGCCATGTGCATGCAATGCCCACAGAGGTCAAAAGAGAATCAGATCTTTTGAAACTGGAGTTACAGGCCATTGTGAACTACTGTGTAGGTGCTGGGAATTAAACTAGGATCTTTAGCAAGAATAGTAAGTGCTCTGAACCACTGAGCCATCTCTCCAGCTCCTAGTCTCATTTTAAAGAAAATATTGATGAGCCTGCAATATAGTTGACTTTGTACTGTACTTGCTTAGCATATAAGAAGCTTTGTGTTCAGTCCCTATCAGATATAAAAGTGAGAGTTCTGGACAATACTTATAATCCTAGCACTCAAGAGGCAAAGGTAAGGGAGAGGTTAAGGAGTTCAAGTTATCCTTGGATGCATAGCAAGTTTGAGGTCAACCTTGGCTACATGAGACAAACTTGTGTTTCTGGGTCTGGGTGACTTCATTGGACAATATGGAACAGTGGGAACATTGCCTTGCAGACTGAAGTGTGGAGTTTAAATACCAGCTCTGTTATTTACAAGCATTGACATGCAGCAAATGAGTATCAATGTTTTTGTTTGTTTTTGGTTTTTTAAGACATAGTTTCATATGTTCTGAGACTTGAACTGGCTGCATAGCAAGGGATTACCTTGAACTCCCTCCTGCTCCTCCTGCCTCTATCTACTGAGTGCTGGACTTACAGATGTGGGCCACTACAGCCAGTTTGTATAGTACTGGGGACTCAAGTTTAGGGCCTCATGCTTCAAACACTTTTTGTTATTTGTCTTTTTTTCCAGAGCTGAGGACCGAACCCAGGGCCTAAATCTCCAACCCCTGCCCCCCCCCCTTTTTAATTTTTATTTCATGTGCATTGGTGCTTTGCCTGAATGTATATCTGTGTGAGGGTGTCAAGTCCCCAGGAACTGGAGTTACAGACAGTTGTGAGCTGCCATATGGGTGCTGGGAATTGAACCCAGATCCTATGGAAGAGCAGTCTGTGCTCTTAACCACTGAGCCATCTCTCCAGCCGGCTTCAAGCACTCTTATCAACTGAGCTACATCTCTAACCTATGGAAACACTCTCTTGCTATCTCTGTGTTTGGATCATTCTCACTTGACTTTTTTTCCTCTTCTTTTGCCTTGCCAAATTTGAGTATAAAATAAATAGTAAATAAATAGTAAAACCATGTTAAATCTCTTCTGCAAAGCACCTTGCAAATCTTTGACCTTCCCTATTATGGTTATTAATAGTAAAGTGAGATGTTGACTGTAGGTCAGAGGGTTATAGCTGACCTGTATTTTTAAAGTGAGAATAAAAGTCATTACCATTTAGATTACAAGAAGTGTTCATGCTGAGTAGACTGTTTCATTGATCATAATTTTTTGCTTACTGTGTCTTCATGTAGGGGTCTAATTCCTCGCCTCCTTGGTGACATCATTTCTTTGTGGCTATGTAACTCACTGGCTTATCTCATCAATACCTATGCACTGGACAGTGGGGTAGGTTATGACTTTGGTAAGATATGCTGGTGAAGGCTTTCTTTGTATTCACCAGCAGCCATTTTAGCTGTTAGAAAGATGGTAGTTTGTTATATGCCAGACAGAACATAGTACAGTAAAAACTATTACTTGAGGGTTTTTTTTTTAAGATTTATTTATTTTATGTATATGAGTATACTGTAGCTGTCTTCAGACACACCAGAAGAAGGCATCAGATCTCATTACAGATGGTTGTGAGCCACCATGTGGTTGCTGAGAATTGAACTCAAGACCTCTGGAAGAGCAGTCAGTACTCTTAACCACTGAGCCATCTCTCCAGCTCCTATTATTTGAGTTTTTAAAGGCTGAAGGCATGGCCATGCTATTTCCTATAGAGGGATACACCTAGAAATTACTTCAAGTCTGACTGAGTGTGCTCATGGATCTATCCCTAATATTGTCAGAGATTCACAAATTTCTTTTTCTAATAATAACTTTAGAGCACACAAAACCGAGAATAGCTGTTTGGTATATTTGGAGGTTTTCCACATCTTCTGGGATATTGAAGGGGCTCCTAGAAATCTCAGCCTGAAAGGTTTTGAGGGTCTGGATTATCTCTTGGATATAGTGTAAGCAAGACTTCCCACAGGCTTTTTTCTATGGTGTAGAACTTGTTAACCCAACACAATTTTTTGTTTTTCAAATATTGACACGAGTACATTTCTTTCTAATCCATCATAGTGTGATAAGAATTTGTCAGTATTGATTGATGAGGACAGTCCATTTGGAAATCTTTTGATAGGGTTTCAGTATGTCAGTCATCTCGATTGGCAGTTTTTTGTTGAGGTGGGGTCTGAACTATGCAGCCTGGCTGACCTGAACCTGCATCTGTCTCTCAAGTGCTGGGTATAAAGCATAAAGCCTGCACCACCACGCCCAACCTTGACGGCCATTTTTTTATATTCATCATAGGCATTTTGGGCTTGTTTTTTTTTTTTTTTATTGAATATTTTATTTACATTTCAGATGTTATCCCCTTACCCTATTCCTCTCCTCCCCCCAACCCCCACCCCCCAGGATTTTGTTTTTATTCTTTTTTGTTTTGTTTTTTGTTTTTCGAGACATGGTTTCTCTATGTAGCCCTGGCTGTCCTGGAATTCACTCTGTAGACCAGGCTAGCCTCAAACTCAGATTTGTTTTTATTCTTAAACTTCATTTTCATCCTATCAGGCTGATAATTTAGAAATATAATCTATTGGTGTGCTTGTGAGTTTTAACTTATTATCTGATTTGTGTATGATTCATTCTGATAGAGGCTCTTTTTCTGTTTTAGGTTTCTACCATGAATGAAATGAAAAGTTATTCCCAAGCTGTCACAGGAGTGAGTTTCTTAATTTTCTAGGAACAGTTGTTTCTTTTTGTTTTTTGCTTTTCTTACAAATCCGAGTTGTTGAATCACTGTTTTAAAGCTGCTAGATGTCTCCCTGGAAATGTCTACCAAATGCATTACTCTTTGTCAGCAGTAATACTACAGTCGCTAACTCACAGCGGCATTTACCCCAAGTCCTTTTGTGTTACTCAGCTTTCATGGTGCAGAGACAGCGGCATGTTACATCTCTGACATCGCACTTAGAGAACTGCACCCTTTGTACTCACACATTTATTTTGTGTTGTGGGACCAAGGCATGCATGTGGAGGTGAGAGGACTTTGGGGAGTCAGCTCTTCATCCACTATGTGGGTTCTGAGGGTTCAACTCAGGCCACCAGCGTGGCAACAAGTACTTTCATTGTAACTCTAAGCCATCCCATCTGCCTTAAATACTGTGTCAGCCTCCTGTGTAGCCCTCATCACATTGGCTAAAAGTGGGCTTCTGAGGTACTTCCCGTTATCTTTGAGAGGATGCTCATATTTTCTTCAGGGTACCTTGAAGCACTTTATTTGTATTAGTTTAAGACTTTTTCTCTTCAATAAGTAATTCACTTTTATTTGAATGATACCCCAATCCTAGGATAAGAAGAATCTTCTGGAATTTTGATAAATGTTAGATATAGAAGTATATTGGGGCAAAAGAGGCACCTCTAGCTCAAACTATGTAAAAGCATTCTGAGGTTGCTGAGGATGCAAGAACTGCTGTCAGAATATTAGAGCATTCTAGCACTGGGCCTCCGAGGGAGACGAGGTAAACTGAGAATGATTTGGTAACTCAGCTGTCTTGCTGTTTTGCAGTTCTTTGCTAGTATGTTGACATATCCCTTTGTGCTTGTATCTAATCTTATGGCTGTCAACAACTGTGGGTAAGTACTTTGGGGGGCGGGGGTTGTCTAGTGTTTATACACGTTTGCATAATGTGCTGGGTGTCTTTCACAGTGGTTTTCCCTTGTATTTACAAAGGCAGAGTGTGTCACCAATTCAACTGGTCTAGTTACACAGCTTGCCATGGGGATCCTTTTGCCTACTAAGTGCAGAATATGAGGGCAGGGCTGTATTCAATCTTAACTGTTGAGCAGGTACAGGGAATCCAAACTCTGAAGGGCTTTCATGGCAAGTGCTTTACCCACTGAGCCTTTTTTTTTTTTTTTTTTTCATTCTCTGAGAACTGAAACCAAGTCTTCATGTGTGATAGACATATGTACTCCACCAGTTATTTGCAGCCCCAGTTCTCCTTCCCTTCTTTGCACTTCTTTCTTGGTAAACTGCTCCCCATAAAACTGGAGTTATAGATGGTTGTAAGCCATCATGTGGGTGCTAGGAATCAAAGCTGGGTCTTATGCAAGAGTAGCAAGTGTTTTTAATTGATGAGCTGTCTCTTTAGCCTCTAAGATTTTATTACAGTCGTAGGGTTTCTGTGGCTCTGTAGAGATGGTATAACCACAACAATTCTTATTAAAAAAAAAAAAAAAAAAAAAACATTTAATTAGGGCTTGCTTACAATTTCAGAGGTTTAGTCCATTATCATGGAAGGAAGCTTGACCGAGTGCAGGCGGACATGGTGCTGGAGAAGGGGCTAAGAGTTCAACATTTGGATATTAAGGCAGCAGGAAAGACTGAGCCATTAGGCCTATCTTGATCTTAGGGAGACCTCAGAGCCTGCCCCTAGGAACTCACTTCTCCAACAAGGCCACCCCTCCTAATAGTGCCACTCTCTATGAGCCTATGGGGACCATTTTCTTTCAAACCACTACAATTATTAATTATGTGTATGCATGCCTGTCTATGGGGATCTGTGCAAATGAGTGTAGGTACCCAAGAAAACCAGAAGGGTGTCAGATTCCCTACAGCTGGAGGTACAGGTGATTGTAAGCCGTCGGAAATAGGTGCTAGGAAATGAACTCAGGTCCCCTGGAAAAGCACACCACTAAGCCATCTCTCCAGTCATCAGATTGTTTTTAAGTAGCTACTTCATATCTTTTTGGAGTATAGAAACTATACGTAAAGTTTATAAAGTATGTGGACGCACGCACATGTGCACACATAATGTCTGTGTGGATACACATTGTATTGTGTGTGTTTTGGGGGGGGTGTATGTGTGGAGGCCAGAGGTCAATTCCTCAGGTGCCATTCACTTTGTTTTTTAAGACAAGTTCTTTCATTGGTTGGCCTAGAACTAGATTAGATTCATCTAGGTTAGCTGGCCAGTGAGCCCCAGGGATTTGCCTGTCTCCACCTGTCGGGCACTGGGATATGTTCGAGAACACCATTGATTTCCAATTTCCAGATGTCAAGTGCCTCTACCACATCAGCAAAAATATCGCGTCTTGAATTAACTCAGAAGTCTGTTCTATAGTTATCCATGGTAGTGTGTGCCTTAATCCTCGTACTTGAGAGGTGGAGGCAGGAAGACCGTATGATGATCAAAGAAAGCTAACTTGGGTATAAGCAAGTTTAAGGCCAAAATGTGTGCTACATGATATCCTGTGTCAGAAAAACAAAAATGGGGCTAGAGAGGTGGCTCAGTGAAGTAGAGCACATACTGCTTTTCCAGAGGACCTGAGTTCAGTTCTCAGCACCCATGTCATGTGGCTCACAACTGCCTGTAACTCCAGCTCCAAGAGATCTAACTCCCTGGCCTGGTTTCTATGGGCACCCCCACACAAATATACACAAACATACTTACATATAAATCTTTTAAAAATCTTACATAAAATCTTAAAAAAGAAAGCCTTTAAAACTGTAATATCTGACGTAATATGTCTTTTAGATATGCTTTACAAGAAATAGCTATGTGGAATTTTTTAGTCAAGTTTGACTGACATTGTTGTTTTCTGATTTTTAGAGTAGTCTCCATGTTTTAGCCTAGCACATTCTTTAAAATAAGTTAAATAGCTGATCCTGGTAATAAGCATCTTTAATCTTAATACTCAGGAGGCAGACACAAGTGGATCTGAATTTGAGGCCAACTAAGGTCAGTTAGACCCTGTAATTCAAGATCCTTGGGCCTCTGGGATCTTTTGACCTCCAGGAAGGTATGGGTGCACAGACATTCATGCAGGCAAAACAACCATACACATAATTTAAAAAAAAAAATGAGTTAAAAAAGAATTGGTTATGGATTGTATTCAGGTAAGAGAGTGTCAGTAGTCTTTATATCTGTTATCATATATAGAGTCTTTATGAAGAAAATTCATTCATAAATTTCTTTTCCCAGATGGTTAGTCATGTTGTTCATTTATCCACTAATGAAAAAGCTAAATGTATCAGAAAATAAAATCAAGTCATGATTCTGACAAAGAATACAGTAGGGATGAGAGTTTGTTGATAGAGATGGGAAGGAAATAAGAAGTGTGAGGGACAGAGTAATAGAATACATACTACATGTGTATGGAATTGTCAGATAACAAAATTAATGAAGTTTCTGTTTGCTGACTTAAAACCCAACTATAGGATAGTTGATCTTTCTTCTGGTGTAATTTGTCTCATTAAAACTATCTCAGCATAGGGAACCTATGCTGGAATTTTGCCAAAAAACTGTTGATGATGTAAATAATGTTTTCAATTTCAGGCTTGCTGGTGGATCTCCTCCTTATTCCCCAATATATACTTCTTGGATAGATTGCTGGTCCATGCTACAAAAAGCGGTATTTTTATCTCTCATTTTGTTTTTGTTCTCTTAATTTATCAGCTGGAGTAGAGAAGTACAAATCCCCACATGTTAACCACAAGCCATTTGAATGATAGGATGAAGTTACAAATAGAATCCAGATAATTTTCCTAGTTATTTAAGCAATAGCCTGATTTCAAACCCTTTTCCAGACTCACTCCTATTTTGGTGCTGGGGATTGAACCCAGGACCTCACACAGGCTGAGCATATATATGCTCTGCACTGAACTCAGCCCAGCAGACTTGTCTGTCTGCGACTCCTGCGAACCTCAAGTTAATGTGAAGAATGAAAATAAGACATTATTTACTTGACAAAAGTTTGTCAAAGTGATACCTACAGAACTGGCTGCTTGCTTCCTATTTTGTTAGTGGATGAGTGTCAAAACTGTTAGTTTATGGTTACTGCTAGGAGTTACATCATTGACCAAATACTTTTGATCAATTTAAACAAAGTTTTAGTAGGCACTAAGATAATGGATAGGCTGTCCACTAACTTTAGCATGGGATCAGGTAAAATGGCCATCAGTTTACAGATGGGTTTGAGTGGCAAGCACTTTTAAAGGATTGCAGAGAAAAAATATAAAGAAGCTCTTTGTTGCATTACTTCATAGAGCCCAGGATACAGATGAGAAAGGCTTTGTTCACAGAACTCAGGCTCTCCCAGATTAGACTCTGAAGCAAAAGGTCCAGTTGTTACTATGGTTACTTTTGCTCACTGTTCGTTCATGCTAGCTGAATCCAAGCTAGAATCTTTGAATGAGTTCAGTACCATTGATGTTGTGGGTTTCCTTCTGAATTTTACAACCCTTTCTTGTTTTAATTTAGTTTGATGTTTTTATTATTTTGTTTTGTTTTGTTTTGTTTTTGTTTCCTGGAGTGCTAGGGATCAAACCCAGAGCCTTCCAAATAAAAGGCAAGAGCTCTGCCACATTGCTGCCTTTCCATCACTCTTTTTCAGTTTCCTTTTGTGGTATTGGTCATTGAACCCAGGGTCTTGCACATGTGTGGGAAACACTTCACCACTAAGCTATACCCCCAGCTCTTCTCCAGACCAGATTTGAACTTCTTATAGGACAGTCTTCCACTGTGGTTCCCATTTCTAAGTAATGCCCTGTTGTAGGAGGAAAGACCTTAGAAAATGGATTAAGGTGCCAGAAAAACCTTATCTGGGAAACAAACATTGATCCTGTACGTGCTTAGAAAATCTGTGATATAGCAGATAAAATGCTAAACATTTTCCATGACATTCTCAAACTAGCCTTTGAAGATCTGTGTTATTCATATGTTATTCAAACAACAGTGTTTCATATATAAAGAAGCTGGTGTGAGAAGTACTTAATGAAAGTTCTGTGACCCAGCTTTACTGGTGGTTCCAGTCTTTTTTTTTTTTTTTTTTTTTTTTTAAGATTTATTTACTTTATTTATGAGTACACTGTAGCTGTCTTCAGACACACCAGAAGAGGGCATCGAATCTCACTACGGATGGTTGTGAGCCACCATGTGGTTGCTGGGATTTGAACTCAAGACCTCTGGAAGAGCAGTCAGTGCTCTTAACCGCTGAGCCATCTCTCCAGCCCCTGGTGGTTCCAGTCTTACCGTACTCATTTCAGTCACATCCCCTAGAAATGTGTCCAGTTCTAAGTGCTGGTTTAGATCGGCCATATTCATCTTCATGCTAGACTTTACTTCTGTTTCTTCTCTTTTCCAGGGAAATATGAGCCGAGGAAACAGCTTGTTTTTCCGGAAGGTTCCATGTGGGAAGACTTACTGTTATGACCTGAGAATGTTAATTTGAAGATGTGGGGCAGGGACAGTGACATTTCTATAATCCCAATGCACAGAATTATGGGAGAGAATGTTGATTTCTATACAGTGTGGCACGCTTTTTTAATAATCACTTAATCTTGGGAAAATGGAGGTGATTGGTGTCTGGCTTTTTTGTTCTTTGTCCTAGCACAACATCATTTACCACTGGTGTTCCCCATTAGTTATTTGAAATGGGACCTTTATTTCTCTAAATTCTTGTTTTAAACAGAAAACAGACATATTTTACTTAAGGAACAAAGCAGGTTGTTATGTAGATTTGAGTCTCAGGTTAGGACTTTGTCAAATGAAGAATAGAATCCCAATAAGAAGGAACTAATTCTATAAGAGTTAATAAAATTAAGAATGCATACCATGTGGGAGTCTATGAATTACCTGAGCAGATAGATACTAGAAAGTCAGCAGCACCTAGTCTACCTCCCACCATGCTTGCAAGCAGTCGGCCCATCTTACCTCTCAGTGCTGCCGAGCTACTGCAGAGATTTCTGCCTTCTGTTACTATAGAAGAGAAAGTCATCACCACCAACAAAGAAAAAAGTCAGTTACAAAGCCTTAAGCAAGGTTTGGGAAGCAAGTACGATGGCCTTTCACTCCAAAGAAGCTCTTTTAGCTTCTTGTAGCACGAGAAGCAAACTGTAGCACAACAGTAGCTCCTAAGTGCTTAGTGCCCACCAGCCTCTAAGGTCTGTCTTCACTGCGGTTCCCATTGCCTATAAGCTTCTGCTTCTAAGCGTTTGCTTCCTTTTTGTTACTGCAGAAGGTGAGTAGTTTGGCTTTCATTTCTGATGACACCCTTGAAAAGTATATTTGTAACTCCTTATCTGGTGACTGGGACTGAAGTCCATATGGTTCCTAGGATATTGTCCAGCTCGCATGTCAGACCCTCAGGCATATTAAAAACACTCATGGAGGAAAAAAATCACTTTAGAAGGAAAATTTTCAACTCAAACATTGAGCTCCTATTCACTCAGGCCTTTTAATGGCAGGTTAAAATGCTCATAAGATGAGAAAGCCCTAAGGTGTAGATTCACTGGTACTTTGCCAAATGAGTAAGCACTGACTTTGCTACTTTTAGACTTCTATCAATGCAGCAGAGTCCATGGTGTTAGGTAGTGTGAGCATGCAGGGTCTCCTCCCACTCAGGGTTAGGGATGCAACCAGAAGCTCATGAGTAGCTTAGCTTGAAATGTCTTTGATGTCAAAAGTACTTTGTCTTAAAAGCAATGTAAATTTTATATCCTATTCAATATTATCTGCATCTGTTTTAATATAAAATGTGTTTTTGCATTACCTACTTTTTTCTCCCAGAAAAAGTCAAGTAAAGGTGATCTAGGAAAATGCACCATGTCTATCCTGCTGCTTCTGTACACATACACACTCCTGGGTTCTGAGAACATAGCTGGCTGTCAGAACCAGTCCACCACCAGAGGGCAGCAGGACTTTGGTTTTGCCTGTGTATTTTTGCCTGCTGGATTCACCATGGTCTAGGATTTCAGTGAAAATAAAAGTCTCATTTGTAGAGCTAAGGTGTGACTTAGTTCAGGAGCACTTACCTAACAGAAGCTAGTAACTGGGTTCTATCTGCAGATCAGAAGAATGGGAACAGTGGTACTAACCCAAAACCAGGGAGATACAGGCAAGGAGGTCAGGACTTCACAGATCATCCATTACATAGCAAGTGGGAAGCTAATGTAGACTACATAAAGATGCTATATCAAAAAAACAAATATCAGCTGAATGTGATACACATGCCTTTTAATCCCAGCACTTGGAAGGCAGAGACAGGCAGATAGTGAGCTGTGCCAACCAAGGTTCCCTAGTGAGAACCTGTCTCAAAAATCAGTTATGTTTCTATCTATAATCCTGACAATTTAGGAGGTTGACACATAGAGGATCACAAGCTTGAGGTCAGCCTGGGTTATATAGACCCTGTTTCAAACAGTCGTGATGCCTCATGCCTGAGATGCCAACACCAAGAAGGCTAAGATGAGAACTGCTGTTGAGTTCCTGGTCTCTAGCACTGCCTCAGCCTGGGAGGGCTGTTTTACTGGTCCAGAATGTTCTGTTGTGAGAAGCTCTCAAATGACCTAGCTTGGTTTAGCTGAGACAGAGTCTTCCTGTGTAGCCATGCTGCCCTTGGCCTCCCATTTTCTGGGATTATAAATCTTTGACACAGTGCTCAGCTCTCTATTGGACTTTCTAGAAAAACTAGCTGGAGTGGGCTGGAGCAACATCAGCAGTTAGGACTCACAGTTGCAGGGGGCCAGCGCTCAGACTGGATGGCTCAAAACTGTCTCTAAACTCCAGTTCCAGAGCCTCTGGCCTCAAACTTAAGACATTTCCCTCTGCCTCTAGAACGATGGAATTAAAGATGTTCACCAGCACACCTGGCCCATTTCTTTTTTAAAGGCTATATTTTTCTAGAGGAGATGAGAACGTTACCCTTCCATCAGTTGTGCCTACATGAGAGTTTTGAGAGAGAACTCTTAAGGGCCCAGGAGAGAGAGACAGACAGACAGACACTGACTGACCTGGAACAAACTCGCCATAACCCTGAAGAACATCTTCAAATAGATTCTGATAGTTACAGCAAAATAGGGGCAGAGGACAGCAAGACAAAGAGGACAAAGCAGTTGTGTGTGAACAGGGTTGTGAGGATACAAACTGACAGCCTCCAGCTCTCTGATTGAAATTTTGTGGCATCAACCTCTACCTCAGAAAGGCAGCCAAAAGAACTTTCTAGAAATGCCAGGCTTCCATGGAAAATGTCAGGTACTGCATCTGCTTCCAGAGTACCAGGAAGTCCCAAAGGTTAGGTAAGGACAAGAACTAGAATTGCACATTCTTTATCCAGTCTGGGACCCTGCCTTCCTGGTGGCTGGACTGATGAGAATGTCTTTTGGCTAAAAACAAAGAGTGTTCTCACTTTCCCCTGGAATTCAGCCCATCCCTCCCCTGAGGAATCAACACTTGGGTTTTAGAAGTCAGTAAATAGGAGAGTTCAGGGCTCTGGGCAGCAGAGGACAGAAGGCCTGTGATAAATATTCTTGTCTTCCATGGTGTTTGCCATCCACTGAGAGATACACAAATGGTAAGATCATGAAAGATCTAATAGAGGAATTAAGATGGCTCATCAGGTAAAGACATCTGATGCCAAGCATGAGTTCAATCTCTGGCACCACATATGGCATGTGCTTCACACACACAATAAAGAAGTGTTGGATTAGTTGAAACCACGTGTAAAATAGTAAAGTGTGGTGCACTCACTGAGCTCTGAAACACTGCCTATTGCTGGCTGCATGGTATGAGCACCGTGGAGTCACCAAGAGGGATAGTTCCTATCTAGCTGGACAGTCAATGATTTAATGAAGGTGTGACATTGGTTTCTTCAATATTTAAGTCGTGTGCTCACGCAGCTGGAGATGGGGAGGTCTGCTAAGGCCATGAATGCATATAGAAGCCAGAAGGCAACCTGTAGGAGTCATTTGCGTTGGTTTGGTTTTGATTTTATGAGGCTGTTAATTGAGTCCAGGGCTTGTGCATACAAGGCAAACACTCTACAATTGAACTGTAAGTTAAAGCTTTAATCCACTTGAATTCAACCTTCTCATCTTTAAAATGAGGAATCATGCTTATTGGAGTATTAAATCAAGTATATCGGTCCAGTTAGTATTTGGTGTGTTGCAGCTATTACTGCTAAGATAGGGGATATTTTACAGATAACAAAGCAAAGTCAATAAAATTCATAAAGGAATTGAGGAGCAGCAGGACTGCTTCTCTGGCTGTCCTACCCTTTCTTCAAGGCCACTGAACCAGCACTGGGAACAGAGTCCAGCACATTCTACTACTCAGCAGACATTTGGTGTCCAGCTGTCTGTGCACATACCTGCCTGAGTGTCTCACAGAATCCCACACTGAGTTAGTAGCCTCTATTCCCTAGCCTGTAGCAATACTTCTACTTTCCAAGTTTCTTAAACATGTTATTAGCACCCTGTTTCCTAAGGCAGAAACCCTGGAGTCCTCTCTACCCTATCCTTCAGAAAAGTCTCCACTAGGTTCTCAGGAGTGCTGCCTCACAGGTGTGTATCTACCCAACTTCTCATCAGTCTCCTGTCTTTTCTGCTCACCAAGGGAGGAAGGGGGTAGATAAGCCTCAAGCTAGCTCTGTGGTGTGACGGGGCACAGAAGTCTCTTGCAAGGTATACCCTAAGTGCCATGGGCAATATCTTTTTCTAACCTACAGCTCTCAAGACTTCTCCCTACCTCCTTTTCATCCCTACAGCCTGAGCTCAAGCCCAACAGGCCCAGGTCTGTAGCCTCTGCTCTGTGTTTGTTCCCCTAGCAGCTGCTCTCTATGTTATCTTCCCACTGCAGCCTTTGTGCAGGAGGAGCCAGGCTGAGAGATGGGGCTATTTATAAATGGAAAGTGGGTGTAGAGTTCTGCAGTCACAGATGTTTTAAACAGCCTAATTCCTCCTCGCCTCTTTGAAATTCCTGTCCACCCCCTCATCGCCATTTTCCTCAAATCATCTACATTCCTGTCCTCCCCTTGGTCAGAGCCACAAAGGAAAAATAAAAAATAAAAACTCAGCTACAGAATAAAACTGAGAGCTGTAACAGCTCACCAAGAATGTGGGACACATGAGTACAGGTACTCATAGATGTTAGCAATGATCCCACAATCCAGATAATATCCCCAGTTTCCAAATCAGAAAACAACAAAAAATGATATAAGTTTGCTAGTAAGCACCAGAGAGGTAGAATTCACACCTGAGTGTAACACAGCACACTGATGATAGTGTGGGAGGAACCAGACACAGTGAGACATGGAAGCCAAATCCCTTTGGAAGGATATTTTGGACAGCCTAGCCACATTCCAATGGCTATACAGCAGTGGACTGGCCACTACAATCTCCCCCAGCTAAGCCAGTGCCTCTCAACCTTCCTAATGCTGTGACCCTTTAATACGGTTCCTTATGTGTGGTGACCCCCAATCATAAAGTTATTTTCATTGCTGCTTCATAACTGTAATTGTGCTACTGTTATGAATAGTAATGTAAATATCTGATTTGCAGGATATTTGATATGTGAGTCCTATGACCCAGAGGCAGATTAGGGGAACCAATAGCAGTTTCTGCAACCCCCCTCTGGCTACCCTGAAGCTTCTCTCCTAAACTTTCTTCTGATCATGAAAAGGGATGCCTGGTGCTTTCAGTCAGTAAGCAGGAACCAAAGCCAGGCTTGGCACCTATAATCTCAGCACTTGGCAGGCAGAGGCAGAACTATTGCCACAAGGTTGAGGGCAGCCTAGGCTATGGTGTGAGACTTTGTCTCAAAAATCAGAAAGAGAGGAAGAGCTAACTTAAGAGGAAAGGGCATGTTGAGGAGAGACTGAATTGATGCTTAAATGAGTTAAGGAAGTCAGAGAAAAGTTATCTCGAATTTAGAAACTAGATGGCAATGTGGTACAAATAGTATAGGAAGGTCTAAAGAAGAAATGAGGACATGCCATTCGCAGAAAGTCGCTCAGTGGGAGAAAGGAGGACAGAACCAAAGACGCCAGCTTCACATCACAGAGGGTGCAACTAACACCATTTAAAAGGCATAACAGCTGGAAGGAAAGGTGAGTCCTCAGAAATCAGGGCTCTCAAAAGGGATAAACATATCACTGACTTATTTTCAGTGTCAGAGGAATGAGTCGAGGACTGGGCTTCTCTTGGGAATGAACTGACAGTTGTCAGGGAAGGCTGGGTACTCAGCCTAGCTTTTCCACATTGTCCCTGGGGGAAGCATTGCTAAGCCAGGCAGGGGAAAGGCAAACATGGTTTAGAGAAGGCAATGAAACCCTGCAAAGGAAGAAATGATGAGAGAAAGCTGAGGTACCTAGCCATTCCAAATGAGCTGCAAAACCGGGGTGCTGAGGAACCCTTGAGATAAGTTTTAGAAAAGTGCCACAGTGGTATGGGTGAGAAATATGTAAAGCTGATTCTGGAAACACCTGATGGATATGTCTTTGATGTCTCCTCCCACCCCCAAATTTATTGTAGTGTTATATATAACACTAGGTTCTGAGTTTGAGAAACCTAAAGAAATGATTTGGTGTTTTCTTTTTTTTTTTTTTTTTTTTTTTTTGGTTTTTCGAGACAGGGTTTCTCTGTGTAGCCCTGGCTGTCCTGGAACTCACTCTGTAGACCAGGCTAGCCTCGAACTCTCGAACTCAGAAATCCGCCTGCCTCTGCCTCCCAAGTGCTGGGATTAAAGGCATGCGCCGCCACCGCCCGGCTTTGGTGTTTTCAAAAAGAATAAAGATGATGAAAATGATAATACCAATGGTAAGTGCTGTCCTTAAATAGTTCCGTTTCCAGCTAGACGCCCTGGCTTGTGCCTGGGGGAGCAAGGAGTTCAGAGATGACCCAATCCATGGCCTTTGCCCGTTTAACCCCTGCTGCCCTTCACCTCAGTAGGTTAACCCACCAGGGCATCTCTGTTTGGTGAGATCAGTAGTCATCAGTGGTGCTGCCGTTATCATATTTGCACACAAATATGATATACCACTCTGGGAGAGAAATCTCACATTTGAGTGTCAGAGTCAAGCTTTTAAAATAACCTGAACTAGTGAGCTTAATCCAGCAGAATTTTAAGAAAAGAGGTTGTTGTAGTTTGAATAAGAATGACCCCCATAGGCTCATATGTTTGAATGATTAGTCCCCAGGGTATGGCTCTATTTGAAAGGATTAGAAGGATTAAAAGGTGTGGCTTTGTTGTAGGAAGTATGTCACTGGGTGTGGGCTTTTTGCTTGTTTGTTTTTTGTTTTTTATTGTTTTGTTTGTTTGTTTTTCAAGGCAGGGTTTCTCTTTGTAGTCTTGACTGTCCTAGACCATACTCTATAAAATAGGCTGGCTTCACATTCCCCTGTCTCTGCCTCCTATGTGCTGAGGTTAAAGGTGTATGCCACCACCACCCAGCTAAGGTTTGTTGTGGTTTTTTGTTTTGTTTTGAGGAAGACATTCCTGGGAGTGTGCTTTGATATTTCAAAAGCCTATATCAAACCCAGAGTGTGTCTCTCTCTCTCTCTCTCTCTCTCTCTCTCTCTCTCTCTCTCTCTCT
>NW_021604757.1:3611253-3622861 GCF_004785775.1 Grammomys surdaster | reverse complement strand
TCTCTCTCTCTCTCTCTCTCTCTCTCTCTCTCTCTCTCTCTCTCTCTCTCTCTCTCTGCCTTTGGACCACTGGATCAGGATGTAGGGATATAGTTCTCAGCTACTTTTCCAGTGCTGTGCATGAGTGCCACCATGCCCTCATCATGATGATGATGGACTACCCTTCTGAAAGTGTAAGCAAGTCCTCAATTAAATGTTTTCCTTCATAAGAGTTGCCTTGGTCGTGGTGTTTCTTCACAGCAACAGAACAGCGACTAAGACAGGGGTGGAAAGACCTGCATTTCTATTTTTAAATTATGTTCATCTATTGACCCCTGTGTATCTTATTTCTGACACAGCTCAAGTGTGATCAAGAAAAACCTGCAAGAGTCAGTTCTCTCCTTCCATCAGAGGGGTCCTGGGGGTCAAACTCAGATTGTCAGGTTTGACAGCAAGTACCTTTACCTACTGCATCTTTTAAAATTTTTTTTTGATGTGTATAGGTATTTTGCTTGCATGTGTCTCCACTCACAACCTGAGTGCCTGGTATCCTTAGAGGCCAGAAGAGAGAACATCAGGTCCCTTAGAACTGGAGCTACAGCAGGTTGTGAGCAACAGTGTATGTGTTGAAAATTAAACCAGGGGCCTCTGGAAGAGCAACCAGTGTTCTTAACCACTGAGCCCTTTTGGCAACCCTTTTTATTTATTTATTTGTGTGTGTGTGTGTGTGTGTGTGTGTGTGTGTGTGTGTGTTGGGGACTGTGCTTGCTTATTTTGGAGATACAGTCTTATTTCTTGTCTCAGGCCTGGAGCTTGCTATGTACACCTGACTAGCCCTGAACTCATGATCTTTCTACTTCTGCCTGCCAAGTACTAGAACTACAGCATCAGGCATGTGCCACTACACCCAATCCTCATCTTCTAAACAGTAAAATGTACTCATCAAGTTTTGAAATAATTTTTGGATTTTTATCATAAAGGCCTTTTCTCACTCTGAAAAAATTTTAGGAAACAAGTTAAATTTCATTTGTTTTTTATGTGTATGGGTGTTTTGCCTGCAGGTATGTCTGTGTACTGAGATGCCAAATCTTTTAAATTCAGATTTCATTTTAGATAACCTAAGTTTAAACTCAGGTAGACTAACAGGCTGGTACCTAGCATTAGTTTCCAAGTTGCCCCCCAACAAAACCTCAGCCCAGCTCTAGCCTCTAGGCTAATCCCCAACAAGACCAGAGTTTCCAGGCTACACCCTCAACAAGACCAGTGTCTCCAGGTTATTGTCCCAACAAACCTGCACCCCCAGGTTACAAGCCCACCCCCTGCCTAACGACCACCAATGCAGAGGAGAGCAGAAGTTAAGTTTATGATATGACCCCCAGCACCAGCCAATTATGTTAAAGGCCACAGTAGCTTTCCAATTAGATGCTTACACACATACTCCCTGCTTGCTGCTTACTATAAAGCCTTGCCCCAATAGAAATTTGGGGCTCCACCACCACCAAAACCGTCCTGTGTGATGGTGGTGTATGGGGGGGGGCAAGCTAGCTCAAATAGAATAAAGACCCTGCTGCGAGTTGCATCAGATCAGCTCCTGTGTATGTGTTTTGAGGCTCACTAACATTTCCCTGGCACAACAGTACAACTTCTATGCAACCAAGGGGCTGGATGAGGGAGTTTGATCCCCTGAAACTAGAGTTACAGAGAGTATGAGCTACCATGTTGTGTTGGAAACCAAACTCAAGCCCTCTGCAAAAGCAACCGGTGTTCCTAATCTCTGAGCCATCTCCCTGGTTCTACTCTGAATTTTTTTTTTAAATAACTTGATGCCTACTGGGCGGTGTAGCAGGCACATGCCTTTAATCCCAGCACTTGAGAGGCAGAGGCTGGTAAATCTCTTGAGTTTATGGTCAGCCTGGTCTACAGAGCAAGTTCCAGGACATCCAGGACTACACAGAAAATCCCTGTCTTGAAAAAAACAAAAGCAAAAAAGCAAACAAGCAAAAAAAGAAAAGTAACCTTTTTTATTTGTGTGTTGACAGAGTCTCATTGCACAGCAATAATGGCCTTGAACTCGGGCTCATTCTCAGCCTCGTAAATGCTGCAATTACAAGTGTGAGCCAGCATGTCCAGTTCCATGTATTTGTTTGTTTGTTTGTTTGTTTTTACTTCATGTGTCAGTGTTTTGCCTGTGTAAACAGTATGCATGCAATACCTGTGGAGGTCAGAAGAGGGCGTCAGTGGATCCCCTGGAACTGGATCACAGACAACTATGAGCTGCCATATGGATAACCGGAATTGAACCTAGGTCCACTGCAAAAGCAGTAAGGGCCACCCAGCTCTTAATTTTGAAGTGAAAGCAATAACTAGCCATTCACTTTAGAGAGTTTGGGTAAATATAAAAACTTGGAGAAAGTAGTTTCCTGAGAGATTTTAAAGTGCTGAGCAAAAGTGGTTATGAGTGAGCTTGAATCTGGAATTGCTTTTCAGGCTTCCTGTTTGCAGCATGATCTCTTGCTTCCCACACATGCTGAACCAGATATCATCCAACATGCAGTGTTTATGAAGGCTAACAGGTGTTGGCATTGCCCCCTGGGATCTTCAGAACTGAGCCAAGGGTCCTTCCTTTATAGTCCTTATTTTATATGTATTTATTGTTTATTTATTTATTGCAAGGGGGTCACACACATGCTACAGTATGCATGTAGAGGCAAAGGTCACCTTGTGGATTCTGTTCTCTCCTTCCACTATGGATTCTGAGGATCAAACTAAGCCAACCAGAGCTTTTCCCTGTGAGCCATCTCATCAGCTCTATGTTGATTTTTTAAACTTATGTGTCAGTAGATTCTGTTCTCTATAGATTTCACTTTGTATTGAATACGAGGTATTATAAATATTTGCCATGAAGTCTAGACGGCACCTAAGCACATTATGATCAGGTTTACCCCATTCTTCCAGACCTTTTGCCAACATCCCTGAAATTTTGGGAGTGTTTTTTATTTGTTTATTTCTTTTTTAGAGTTTGAGGATAGGACTAAGAAGATGTCTTAGTTGATAAGAGCGCTTGACTTCAAGTTAAAGACAGTGTTATAGAGTTTAAGAGAAAAACAACACAGCAGGCAAGCCAGAAATGCCAGAACTGTTGTTAGGAAAGAGATGGCGGAGAGAAGATAGAAAGCCGGGTCTTTCTGAGTTAAGGTCTGACGTATAGGTTCAGCGATGGAGGTGGGCAAGCAGCAGAATGATGGGAGTGGCCAGAGGGCTTCAGAACCAGAGACAGTCCTGACCGTATCAAACCATGCAAAGGTGTAGCTGGACTTTGGCCTCTTTATGGGTTCTTTTTTCTTCTACCCTTTCAATTCCCCTAACACTAGGCAGGAGAGAAAAAAGGATAGAGAGGAAAGGGGGTGACGTATTATTTAGATTACTTTCTGTTATTTTGGGGTATCAAGTTCCTTGGGGCAAGTTTGATCTTCATCATCAGGATATCTAATTTCTTCTTCTTCTTCTTCTTCTTCTTCTTCTCCTTCTCCTTCTCCTTCTCCTTCTCCTTCTCCTTCTCCTTCTTCTTCTTCTTCTCTCCCTCCTCTTCCTCCTCCTTCTTCTCTGCCTCCTCCTCCTTCTTTCTTCGTCTTAACAAACCTTGATCAACAGCAAACAACCAACAACCAACAACCCAGCCCGCCTCTCAGGGCCCTAGCATTTATATACCCTTTAAAGAGTCCCCAGAATTCCAAATGTCACACAGTTGCACAAGGCAATCATAGTCAGCTACTGTGGACACTCTGCAGCCCCGTATCCCCACCTTGGATTAAAATGAAAACATATTCTTATAATATTTCTGTGTTTTTTTAAAAGAAACCAAAATGCCAAAATTGTCACTGCACAGAGGCCAGCATCCAGAAGAAAAAGATGGAAATTAGAATGCAAAACAGGCAGGCTTAGCAGAGGGAAGCGCTATAAATTACTGCAGAGCCCTTAAATGTCATTCGTTTCTCTCTCTCTCTCTCTCTCTCTCTCTCTCTCTCTCACACACACACACACACATATGCGCACACACATGTGAGACAACCACATGAGCACACACAGACACATACATGGACTCATGCACACAGACGGACATACTAGCACACACAGATACAAGGTCTAATATAGCTCTGGCTGGCTAGAAGACCTTGAACTTTGGTCCTCCTGTCTCTACTTCCAAGTGCCAGGATTAAAAGCATAGCAAGCATATCTGGCATATGCAGTGCTGGAGATCAAACCCAGTGCTTTATGTGGGCTAGGGAAGCATCCTACCAACTAAGCTACACCTCCAGCCTGACACACCAGTACTATTATTTGTTTTTGTTTTTTTCCTTTTTCTATAGTGGTAGAGATCAAATCACAGCCTCACACATATGAATCACACACTCTTTCATTGAGCTACATCCCCAGCCCTATTCATTTTTCAAACAGACCTTACACTACTGACAGCCAGCATACACTGAACATATAACATGCCAGGCTCTGGACTAAGTAGTTTAGAACCAAGTATGTCTGTGACTGCTTGTCACAAGTCAGTGAGGCTTATGTATTTTGAGGGGAGGAGTTTAAGTCAGAGTTTTATGTAGTCCAGGTTGGCTTCAAACTTACTATGTCCCAAAAGCTGGCCTTCAACTCACGATCTTTCTGCTTCTATCACCCAAGTACTGATATAACAGGCTGGAGCCACTAAGTTTAGCCACTAAGCTCCATTTTAGAGGTGTGGAAACTGAGTGCACACTGAGAGTACACAATTAGCCATGGAGCTGGCTCAAATCAGAGCATTTGAATGCTAGCTACAGCTTGCCACCATGTTTCCTTTTCCAACTGAGGCTACAGGTGGCACTCTATTTTCTGCCCAGCCTGCTGTCCTCTGTAAGCAGTGAGCACTCAACCACTGAGCAATCTTTCCAGCCCCCTCCACCATGATTCTTTATTGTTTCCCTGAGATCGTTACCTGGTGGTCCCTGGTCCTTCTATTGTTCCATGACAGAGTCTGCCACAGCCTTCACGGCTGTATTTAGATGTCACCTCTTTTTTTTTTTTTTAAAGATTTATTTATTTATTTATTATATATGAATACACTGTAGCTGTCTTCAGACACACCAGAAGAGGGCATCAGATCTCATTACAGATGGTTGTGAGCCACCATGTGGTTGCTGGGATTTGAACTCAGGACCTCTGGAAGTGCAGTCAGTGCTCTTAACCACTGAGCCATCTCTCCAGCCCCTAGATGTCACCTCTTTCACTAAGCTTCCTTGAGTCTCTCCACATAGGGAGCTCCTTTGCCTACTATTCACCTTGCAGTGTATCTGTGGCATTTATTTGTAACTGCTCTTTTAAGAGTGGATTGAATGAGGTGTGATAGCACACACCTATACTCTCAACACTTAAGAAGCTGATACAGGGGTATGGATAGCTAGGTTGAGTTCAAGGCCAGCCTGGAAACCCTGAGCTCCTCAGTTATCTGCCATTTCATGCTTCTCTTTACTCCTCTCCTCCTCATCCAGAGGTTACTAGGCTAGGCTGAGGATTGCATTTACATCTCAAGCTTTTCCTGGCAGGCACTTTCCTCAGTGAACACAAAAAAATCAATTCAACCCTGCATTGTCCCCTTACCAGTCAAAATCAAAATGCAATGTCCCAATCAGCAAAGGATCCTCCAGGTTGGCCAGACCTCGGTTTGTCCTGAAGGCTTCTTCACTCATACCAGGGCAAAGTCAATCTGGATAGACAAAACAACCTGAACAGTTGAACAAGGACCTTATTTTTAAAAAAGAAAAAAAAACACTTTGCCTAGCCATATGAGTGAGATCCTTGGTTTTATCTTGATAGCCAGGCAGTAGTGGCCCATGCCTTTAGTCCCAGCACTTGGGAAGCAGAGGCAGGTGGATCTCTGTGATGTCAGGGTCAGCCTGGTCTACAGAGATAATTCCAGGACAACCAGGGCTACAAATAAAACCACAAGAGAAAGAGAGAAAAAGGGAGGTCATTTTAGTGTTGTGCTGAGACCAGACTCCACCTCAGGCCCCCGAGGTCTGGAGAGCTCACATGGGAACTGCTGCACTACAACATCTGGGGCACTGAGAGTCCCAACACTGAACAGAAGGAAAGGATGAAACCTCACCTGGACTACTGCCTCATTCTCTAAACTATTGACTACAACTACCCATTCTCTAAACTAACTCCTAGCCACCCATTCTCTAAACTACTAACTACCCATTCTCTAAACTACTGCCCCATTCTCTAAACTAGGCATTAACCAGGCTGCATAGCGACAGGGACACAAGTGTTCCTTGCGGAAGCTCTGTAGAGGAAGGGACGACATGCAGAATGGAAGAAGCCCAAGGGATGGTCTGATGTGCTCACCAGGTTGGTCAGCTGATCGAGCACCTCATTGATTTGCTGGCTGTATACCAGCCCAATGTGGGACTTTCCCATTAGACGCCGTACTTTCTTCCTGATGTCATTCTTGTTCACCTGTAAAGCCAAGACACGAGTCTTAATAGGGATCTGCTCTCTTCCTGTGCGTGTGCGTGTGCGTGTGTGTGTGTGTGTGTGTGTGTGTTTGAATTTTAGAGGACAATTTTCAGAGTAAATCCTTTCTTCTACTATGTGGGTCCCAGGGATAAACTTCAGATAAACCTCAAGCTTGGTGACAAGTGCCTTTACCTGCTGAGCCATCTTACTGGCCCACCATACTTGCTGGATATCAAACTATATGCACTTTGCTACAAAAGTACACCTTATCCCTGAACTCATGAGGTGCAGTAACGAAACCAAAATAGCCATTCCATGGATGAAAAGAGGGGAAGTTTATTCCGATCTGCCAAGCTGTCTCCTGGAAAAGTAGAGGCATGACAGGGGTGGGGGTGGGTGACGATGAGGGCGCAGGAGTTTCCTTTGGACCTGACAATCCCCTCTGTACTGTTTCCCGCTGTGTGGCTTCCATCTAAATTTAATTTTTAAACAGGGATGCCATATTTTCATTTTGCTTTGGACCTTATGTAGTTATGCAGCTGGCCCTAACTAGGTCTGTAGGTCACAACATCTACACGGGGCTGTTAGGACATATAACGCTGTGGTGACTGGATTAAGGGGGACCTGGCAGGCCCCTGCCAAGTGCCCCCTGAGGAGTCATGCCATGCCACAGACCTGATATAAGGGAGGGAAGCAGACATCTGGAAAGGGGAAGAGGCAGAGTAGTAGGGGACAGAGAAGACAAAGACCAAGAGAGCCATAGCCAGGCAGTGGTGGTGCACACCTTTAATTCCAGCACTTGGGATGCATAGGCAGGTAGATTTCTGAGTTCGAGGCCAGCCTGGTCTACAAAGTGAGTTCCAGGACAGCAGAGATATACAGAGAAACTCTGTCTTAAAAAAAAAAACGAGAGAGAGAGGAGGGGGCTGTCCAGGAACAGTTTGGGGGGAGGGAGACATGGGGGAAGAGAAAAGAGAAGGGGGTGCTGGAGTAACAAGCAGTCCTCTTATAGCTAGCTGTCAGGCCACACCTAGTGGCAGCACAGGTAGTAATGACTGTACGTGATGATGCAAGACCTTCCATGAGTCTTTGGCTTTCTTAGGATGAGATGGCTGGGCTCCAAATGGGGCAGTTTCAAAAAAGAAAGATCCTTGCCGGGCAGTGGTGGCGCACACCTTTAATCCCAGCACTTGGGAGGCAGAGACGGGCAGATTTCTGAGTTCGAGGCCAGCCTGGTCTACAGAGTGAGTTCCAGGACAGCCAAGGCTACACAGAGAAACCCTGTCTCGAAAAGCCAAAACAAACAAACAAACAAAAACAAAAAAGAAAAAGAAAAAAGAAAGATCCAGGCAGGCGCAGCCCTTTCTTTTATTACTGACTTCGACTCCTTTTTATTGGGCATGGCAATGTCATTAGGGGCAAGCAGGGAACAGGAGATGCCTTTGGAGAATAGTTTGCCACATCCAGTTAAGAGTGGGTCACCTTCCCGCTCGCTCGCATGAAGATGAGGTCCAGGGCTTCAGTTCTGCCATCTAGCTGACCTTAGAGCCTTTGGGCTTTTCTAGGAAACCAGCCAAGCTAAACTTGGGGACTTGAGCTTCTTAGCCACTCTCAGGTTTTCCTGCTTCTAGTCACCAGGTACCCAAAGGACAGGCACCTATGTGGGCCATAGGACAGGAGCATGACTCAGGAGCCCTACCTGTTTGCTCCCCTGGAGCTCTGCAATCTGCTAGGGAGACAGAGGCTCTGCATCCTGACATCTGTTTCTCCTGCCGGCATCTCTGCTTGACTGACGGTCCTCCTCTTTCGTTTCTCCCTGGGGCGTGTTGTCGTCTTTCTCATTAACTTCCCCCTCAACTCGCAGCAAGGTCCCTAGACTCCTGAGCTTTGCTAATTCTCCTTAATCCTTTGGCAAGCCAAAAAGCTAATTAAATTGTGAGCTTGTGTAGCCGTGTTCTCTGACAGCCACGGAGTCTCTCTTCTAACCTCCCCCATTACTTCTCCCTTTTCTTGTGTAGTCCAATCTCTTCTAGAGGCAGCCACGTTCTTTCCCCCATAGGCTTACCTCTTCTGTCCCTTCTCTTTCTTCTTTTGTCTCTTTGCATTTGCACATGCAGCTCCCCCCCCCAACTGCACTGTGCCTCCCCCACACCCTCGCTCATATCAGATTCTTACCTTTAATTGGGTCCCACCTCCGAATCCCCATCTACACCCACTCACCAAGGCGGAGCCCTTGTCACCCTTGTCATCATGTAGACATAGTTTCTTGCATGACACCTCCGATCCCCCACCACAGCTGAAAATGCTCCCTCTTTGAGGTCCCACAGCACTTTGTGACTCTGTTCTGGCACTGAGCACTTCTGGTCCACACCCTACTGACCCACTAAAGGATTCTCTCTCTCTCTCTCTCTCTCTCTCTCTCTCTCTCTCTCTCTCTCTCCAGGGTTTCTTTACGAAACAGTCCTGGCTGTCCTTGAGCTCCCTTTGTAGAAAATGCTGGGCTCCAACTCACAGAGATCTGACTGCCTCTGCCTTCCCCACCACTGCCTGACAAGGGTTGTCTCCTCCAGGCAAGGTTTGAAGCTCATTCATCTAAGCATCTTCCTGGGTAAAAGAAGCTCTACCTCTCAGCATTTCACTGTCAAAGTGGCAACTGTCCTTCAAGTGCACATTCCAAGATGGAAAGAAAAGGAGGAGGGCACTGTGGCCCTGCCAGCTGAGTCGGTCCCTTCAGAGCATTGACTCACACAAAGCACGAAGGACCACCCTTTCAGTCGCCACCCAGGTTTCATACCTAGAACTCACAAAGGGAAGGAGAGACCCAGCTCCTTCGAGTTGTCCTCTGACCTCCACATTTGCACCTCAACACACACATTCATGTACTCATACGCACAAACACACTCGAGCATACACACGAGATGTAAAAAGATTAAACAAACAGATAAAAGCACTTTCTAGGTGCTGCCATGGATTTACATGCCTACAGTCTCAGCATTTGGAGACTAAAGGCAGGTCAATCAGGAGTCCAAGGTTATCCTCAATTACATGGAGAGTTCGAGGCTAATCTGGGCTACAAGAGATTCCGTATAAAAAAGGTAAATGAGGAAATAAAGTCTTACTAAGGGTTATATTGTTGTGATGAAACACCATGACCAAAAGCAAGTTGGAAAGAAGTTTGCCTGCACTTCCACATCACTGTTCATCATTGAAGGAAGTCAGGACAGGAACTCAAACAAAGAAGGAACCTGGAGGCAGGAGCTGATGCAGAGGCCGTAGAGGAGTGCTGCTTACTGGCTTGCTCCTCATGGCTTGCTCAGCCTGCTTTCTTACAGAACTCAGGACCATCCCAGGGATATCCTCAACCAAAATAGGCTGTTTTCTCCCACATCAATCACTAATTAAGAAAGTGCCCTACAAGCTTGCTTGCAGCCAGATCTTGTGGGAACATTTTCTCAACTGAGGCTCCCTCCTCTCCAATGACTCTAGCTTGTGTCAAGTTGACATAAAAGTAGCCAGGACACAAAGTTACTTTCTCCCACAATGACATCTGCTTACATCACTTTCACTGTTTTAGCTGCAAAAGAGGCTGGACTCACTGTTTCCCCCAGGCAGGACAGCATCCTCCCCATTGCACCCACCCCGCTCCACCCCAGATAACAAAGTCTAGAGAAGACCAGAGTAAAGGAGGCCACAGCCCTGTGTGAAGCAATGGGTTCTGGAGCCAGACCCCATGCATTAAATTCTTTATCCCTCATTTGTAAGATTAGTTTAGTGCTATCTGTTTTTGAGGGTGGTCGGAAAAGTAAATGGGATAATGGCTATGAAAGGCATCTAACCCAATCCCAGACAGACACTAATTACTCAGTCTGGCTCTCCTGCAGGCAGACCCTGTGCCAAGAATTTGGACTCAGAGGCTGGAGAGGCGACTCTGAGGTTAAAGCACATGCAGAGTTCAGTTCCCAGCACCGACATGAGGCAGTGCCTGTAATTTCAGCTCCATAGAACTGGATGCCCTCTTCTGACCTCTGTGGGTACCTTCATGCATGTACACACACACAAACACACACACACAGAGAGAGAGAGAGAGAGAGAGAGAGAGAGACAGAGAGAGACAGAGAGAGAGAGACAGAGAGAGAGATAGAGAGAGACAGAGAGACAGAGATAGAGAGACAGAGAGAGACAGAGAGAGACAGAGAAAGAGGGAGGGAGGGAGTGAGAGAGGGCTAATATTTTTCAAAACCTACTTTAATAAGGCTTTTTAAACACTTCAACCTGCCTTTTAGCCCACAACCTACCAGAGGAAGGAGGAAAAGAAAGGTAAATAGAAAATGGAGGGCTGGAGAGATGACTCAGTGGTTAAGAGCACCAACTGCTCTTCCAGAGGTCCTGAGTTCAGTTCTGGTAACCACATGGTGGCTCACAACCATCTGTAATGGGATCCAATACCCTCTTCTGGTGTGTCTGAAGACATCTCCAGTGTATTTATATAAATAAAATGAAAGAAGGAAAGAAAGAAAGAAAGAAAGAAAGAAAGAGAGAAAGAAAGAAAGAAAGAAAGAAAGAGAAAGAAGAGAGAAAGAAAGAAAGAAAGAAAGAAAGAAAGAAAGAAAGAAAGGAAGGAAGAAAGAAAGGAAGGAAGGAAGGAAAAAAGAAAGAAAATGGAGGTTATGAACTTGTTTAGAAATAGTTCTTTGGGGGAGATTCCAATCTTGGTTGTCAGCAGTCCAGTCCACTAGCAATACGCCAAACACAAATCGGCAGTGGCTTAATCCAGAGGAAACTTTGAGGCTCTGCTGTTGGGCACGGGTCCGATGAAGCAGCAACAAGCAGCCAGAACACCACCAGAGGTTCTTTGGTGCATTTCTCTCTGTGAAGTCACAACAAATGAAGATCAGCAAAGAAAGCAAGGCAAATCAAGGGCACAGCTTTGTCTGCTGTCTGTTGGGTTATACTCACACTCTTTCCAAACATCGAGCGTTCTCTCAAGCACTGCTCCAGCAAAACATGCCCTTTCACCAGACAGCTTCCAGAAAAACATCACATGACACAATTGCGTCTCTAGAAATTTCTGCTGAGAAGAGAGAGAGGGAGAGAAAGAGAGAGAGAGAGAGGGAGGGAGGGAGGGAGA
>NW_021604757.1:3589507-3611153 GCF_004785775.1 Grammomys surdaster | reverse complement strand
GAGAGAGAGGGAGAATATGAATTTGGGGTTTGAATAGTTAGTTATTTAGGAGGTAATCCCAGGAAATGGATGGGTGGGCCATGAAAGGAAAGAAGAAATCTAAAGTATGCAGATGTTATTAAGTTGTGTTTCTTAAGATGTAATTAAGTCGCCGGACAGTGGTGGCGCACGCCTTTAATCCCAGCACTTGGGAGGCAGAGGCAGGCGGATTTCTGAGTTCGAGGCCAGCCTGGTCTACAGAGTGAGTTCCAGGACAGCCAGGGCTACACAGAGAAACCCTGTCTTGAAAAACCAAAAAAAAAAAAAATGTAATTAAGTTATTAAAAGGTGCTTCTTTTTTATTGTTCTATCTTATGTACATTGGTGTTCTGCCTGCTTGTAGTATGTGTGAGGGTGTCAGATCCACTGAAAGTAGAGTTATAGACAGATGTGACCTGCCATGTGGGTGCTGGGAGTTGAACTCTGGTCCTTTGGAAGAGCTGCCAGTGTTCTTGACCACTGAGCCATCTGTCCAGCCCCTAAAAGGGTTTCTAAATTCTGCTAGAACACATCTTGGAACTGGGTATGGGAAGTTCCCGCTGAGGAACCAGGAACCTGCAGTAGTCACTCCCAGCCCCAGCCCCTCATTAGCTGAGCTGGAGGGTGGTAGCTCTCCATCACTCTGCCCTTACTTAACTGCACGCCAAGACTGCTCCAGGAGAGACAGGCAAATGGGAGTTAGAATCAAAGGCTCTGTGCAGATAACATCCAGGCTAGGGAGACATCTGGGTGAGAGGGTCCAGCACTGCCAGCCCTTGCTGTTTGAACCAGCGTGATTTACAAGCAAAGACCACAGTCTAGCCTGGGCCCTTTTCTCTGAGCCCTATCGATTCCTAACTTCCTATCTGGTATCTCTGTGGCTTTCCCACTCCTGACTGCTCCTACACCCACCAGCTCCCCATCATGCCTTTCCTGGCCTCTCCCTTCTCAGACCCTGAAGCAACCTCTACTGCCATGTTATCCACCCATCTCCACCCCTCTCTGATTTCTCTGTTGAGAGTTCTTCCATATTAAGCATCAAATGTTTTCCTGGCCGGCATTCAAATGTCCTGCCTCCCTCCCTCCTATACCTTCCTCCCTTGATTGAGGGGTCCAGTGTCCAAGGAGGGTCACAGGTGTCACAGGTTATCTCCTGACATTCCCAATTCCTGTGCATGCCTATATGACTCATCCCACCCTCAGTGCCCTCCCCATTGGCATCCCCCCATCTGACAAGGGCTAGTCAGACACTTTGCTTTGTGCCACCTTGTACCCAACAGCCTGGAGGAACTTCCCAGCCTCATCACTTCTCCATGGGTAATGACTTACACTCCAGTAACTGGGGCCACGTATGTGGAGAATTCCAGAAGGAAAGCTCATGAGGGCCAGGGCTCCTGTGGGCCTGTGACAGGGTGGGGGCTGGGGGCTGGGGACAGATGCTGATTTAAGCCATTAGGTGTTGCTGGACTCTTGCTGCCCTGGGCATAGCTCCCTAGAAAGTCCATGTCCCACAGAGGAACCTTCCATCGCCCTTCCCAACACTTTCCAGAAAAAAAAAAATCAGTATGTTCCAAGGATCCTGCTCTTTCTTTGTTCTTCTCAGAGGGTCCCAAGCTGCTGATGTCTGCAGCTTTGTCCTTCCTCCAGCCTTGCTAGCGCACGAAGTGCAGGGGGAGGGGTATTTGCAGACTTAGAAGTGAGGAAGGAGACGTGGGGCATGTTCACCTCTTACTTTACTAAGGACATTGACCCATTTATCCTTCTCTTCCCTCAGACCTTCCCCAAGGCCACTCAGCCCGGACATCTGCCCCAAACAAAACCTCACCTCCTACTGTCCTTGCTCGCAGCTCAGTCCGTGTCTTTGAGTCCTATCTCCCCACACAAGCTAGAAAGCTGGTCTGTAGGATGCCTTGAGCCACCCTAGGGTGGCCTCTCTAGCGGTCTCGGTTTCCCCACCTGCTAGCTTGGATCAGTGACGCCTCTCTCGGCACCAAGAGGGTCAAGATCCAGGAATGAGGAAGGGTCCCACGCTCAGCGCAGGCTCGGTGCAGTGCCCCAGGCCAGGCTGCTCGGCGCCCCTCCCTCGTCCTCCGCTCTCCCCTCCGCCTCCCCTGCTCCCCGCCCTTGCGCTTCTCCGCTTCAGCTTCTGCTGTCCTTCCCACTGGCTCACGCCTCCCTTGCCGGGGTCCCCTCTCGTCGCCGGCTGAGCCCCCCGCCACCCCCGGAGGCCCGGTCAAGCCGCAGCCCGGGCGACCAGTGCGCAGCCCGGCGTCCTCACCGAGCCGGATCGCCGGCTGGGACCGAAGCCGACCCGCCCGCCGCCAGCCAGGTGAGGGCAGCCCGGAGGAGGCGGGGGCGCAGACTTCTCTTCTCTGCGAGCGGAGGGGGGTGGGTGGGGGTGGCGAGAGGCACGAGGGACCCAGTCCCTTTTCCTGGAAAGGAGGACCTGGGCGCTTTTTCATGAAAGAGGCTCAGGGGCTTTTACTCCAAAGGGAGGGGTGGAGGGCAGGTCTCATGGAAAAAGGGCTTGCGGGGACCCCTTTCTGGGGCATTTTTTTCTTCTGCGAGAAGGGATTGATTGGCTGCTTCTGTAAAAGTGGGGCTCACATTCTTGGAAGGAGCGGACTTTCAAGGAAGATAAAAGGGGGGTTCTGGCACGGCTTGAAAGCAGTGTTAAATGGGGTATGGGGACAAGGCGCTGGGGGCTTGGAGATGCCCTTAGTCTGACATCGCTGCACCTTCCCCATTGGCTCCGTGGGTCTGAGTCTACCCAGCTGTCTGTCCCAGTTTTTCTCTTTGAAGATGATTGTTTTGAGCTTCACCTGCACAGAGCTTTGTGCAGCCATTTCCTTTCCTGGAGCTCTGAGACCCACCTGACGCCTTACCATCCTCCTCGGACCTGCTGGGGAACAGGATGGTTAGAGGAAAGGATCCAGGGTTCAGGGACATGTGCAGTGGAGTATGAAAGGTAGGAAGGGTATTGGACACACAAGAACCTCCGGCACTGATGGGTGCATCTGACTTGGCAGGGAGGTGGCAAACGATAGGGTGGGCAGGAGCTTCGAGAGCAGACCTGCTAGGAACGCTGCAGGGCAAAGGGAGAGAGAGCTCCCACCTCTCAGGAGACAAAATGACAGACAAAATGCCTTTGTTTGCTAGCTTCCTCCTTCACTGAAGATTCCAACACTCATTTCCCCTTGTCTCTTCTGTATTTGCAAAAGGGGTCACTGAGGCGGGAAACACTTTGGCATTTGTGTAAGAGGGAAAGCTGGTAGAAAAGCACACTGAATTTGAAATGAAAACAAAAAAAAACCCTCTGTTTAAGGCTTAGAGTTCAGTAGATGACCTTGAGCCAAAACGTGTACCCCTTGTTTAGGCACCAGATTTCGAATCTATAAAATGGGAGCGGGCTTATCTATATGTCCAAAAGAGCTTTATATAAAGAAATAGACTGGACACTTCTCAGGTGTAGTTTTCACTGCTACAGATGGAACCCTTCCCTCCTTCCTATCCTCACCAAGTAACCCACAGGACAGCTTTGTGAGAATCAGAAAAGTATCCTCTGGAAGGAGTTAGTGTTCACTGGACTGGAGTTCTTTCTTGTGAGAATTATAGGGCGGTGCAGTTTACTCTAACTAACAGCTGGACAGTAGACTGCAGGTGAACATCCAGGAGTGGGCCACACTGCACAGCTGGACCTGGCTGCTCTCAGAAGACCCCTGGAATCTGTAAGACACACACTCCCAGGGTACTTCCCAGAAAAGCTCACGTCCTGCCTACCGCCACTTTGGAGCCTTTAGGTGTTCAAAGGCTCTGCCCTACTTCAAAGGATGATAGAATCCCACCATTAGTGACCCGTGGGACTGGATAACGCTTGGCCACACTCTCCATTTTACTGAGGCTCTAACATCTTTATGTCAAGAACTTGACCACATCACTTTTCCCAGGGGTAAAGAGCAGAAGCCTGTAGGTCTGTCCATGAAAGAACAGACCATGCTCACAATTGTTGTCTGGGCATGCTCACCACCAGTTTGTGTGGCCCTCCATTGTGCCATGAAGCCTTACTTAGACAGGTTTTTTTTTTTTTTAATTGCCTAAGGTGACTGGGGCATGACTCAAGTGTGCTTGCGGTTCATTCCCGAGACCGGTAACCAGATCTTAAGTGTCTGCCACTCCATTCTACCACTACCACCAAATGAAGCTGATGACTTCACCACCCTGCCAAAGCACTACCAGAGTTTTATTTTGCCCTCCCTAGCCTCAGCAGCCATGGTTCTCTCCTTCCCACAGGAGCCACCCTCCAAACACAAAGACACAAAGGGAGTTATCCATATCTCCCTGAATAATTAAAAGAAATTTATGTATATGGGTGTTTTGCTTGCATCTATGTCTGTGTACCACACGTGTGCCTGGTGCCAGTGGAGGCCAGAAGAGGGCATCAGATCTAGTTATAGACAGTTGTGAACTTCCATGTGGTGCTGGGGAATCAAACGTGGGTTCTCTGGAATGGTAGCTAAACTCTTAATGGCTGAACCATCTCTCCAGCCCCTCCTCACCTCATTCTGTTTTCAGTTAGGGAACCTTAGGGAAGGCACTAACTTAAAGCTTGGCCAGACCCCTGCAGTTCAGGAAGGACCCCAGGGGAGTCCAGAGATCCTGTGGGACCTTTGAGTAGAGCAGAGGCCAGGAAAGGGTTAGAGAGCAGCAATCTCTGTTCCTCCCCAGATAAGACTTAAAACACTGTCATGGTGGAAACTGACAGGAAAGCCAGTGTCTGTTGTGAAGGGCAGGCCAAGGAGCAGAGAAAAGCCCCAGTTAAGTGCAGAGGAAGTGTTGGCTGTTGGAAACTTAGACCTCCTTAATGTCCAGAGAGGGAGTCGAGATGAGGACCGGGCTGTAGGCCTCATTAACTAGAACATTTCAACATGTCTGTGGCACATGCACCAGGATTCTCTTATACTTAAAAACACAAGTTTGGAGAATTACTGGTCCAATCCAGTAGCTCTAAAAACCTCTGGACCAGCTAATCAGACCACTAAGAACCCAAATTTTCAGGCCCCATTCCAGACTCAAAACAAATTCGAGGGTGGGGGGACAAATATGGGTGCCGTAATAGGCCCTTCTGGTGAGACTGCGACACTCAAGTGAGAAGTACTGACCTAGCAAGCCTAAGTGTGAAGGAAAATGGAGAGAGCAAGTCATGGGTCAAGAGCAAGGCTAGGAGGAGAAGTTACAGGTAGAGACAGTCACTGTCCAACCCTCTCCCCTGCCGGGGTCTTCTCTCCCCTCCCAGGTGACATGCTGCTGCTCCTGCTGGGCTTCCTCAGCCCGGTGGCCTGCTGGGCACTGGGCCCTGCTGGCCCAGGCTCCTCAGAGCTGCGGTCAGCTTTCTCGGCGGCTCGCACCACTCCTCTGGAGGGCACGTCGGAGATGGCAGTGACCTTCGACAAGGTGTATGTGAACATCGGGGGTGACTTCGACGCAGCCACCGGGCAGTTCCGCTGTCGCGTGCCCGGCGCCTACTTCTTCTCCTTCACGGCCGGCAAGGCCCCGCATAAGAGCCTGTCGGTGATGCTGGTGCGCAACCGCGACGAGGTGCAGGCGCTGGCCTTCGACGAGCAGCGGCGGCCCGGCGCACGGCGCGCCGCCAGCCAGAGCGCCATGCTGCAGCTCGACTACGGCGACACGGTGTGGCTGCGGCTGCACGGCGCCCCGCAGTACGCGCTCGGCGCGCCCGGGGCCACTTTCAGTGGCTACCTGGTGTACGCTGACGCCGACGCCGACGCGCCTGCGCGCGGAGCCGCGCCTCCGGAGCCGCGCTCGGCCTTCTCTGCGGCGCGCACGCGCAGCCTGGTGGGCTCGGACGCGGGCCCCGGACCGCGCCACCGGCCGCTGGCCTTCGACACCGAGCTGGTAAACATAGGTGGCGACTTCGACGCGGCGGCCGGCGTGTTCCGCTGCCGCCTACCGGGAGCCTATTTCTTCTCCTTCACGCTGGGCAAGCTGCCGCGCAAGACGCTGTCGGTGAAGCTGATGAAGAACCGCGACGAGGTGCAGGCCATGATTTACGACGACGGCGCTTCGAGGCGCCGTGAGATGCAGAGTCAGAGCGTGATGCTGCCACTGCGTCGCGGCGACGCCGTCTGGCTGCTTAGCCACGACCACGATGGCTATGGCGCCTACAGCAACCACGGCAAGTACATCACTTTCTCCGGCTTCCTGGTGTACCCTGACCTCACCGCCGCCGGCCCGCCGGCCCTCAAGCCCCCAGAGCTCTGAGCGTAGGCTTGGAGGAGCCCGGGAGAGCCGTGGGGCATGCATGCCGAGCCGGGACCGCAGCCCGAACGCCCCACCGGCCCGAGCATGACTGCCTGCCCAGCACGCCTGGACTCTGTTAATAAAGTGAGGCTGCCAGTCAGCCTTATGGTCCTGCCCTGTGTCATGACTGTGATGCCTTTTCCTCCTCCCCTCCCCGGGACTGGAGAGGACCGTACTGCACTGACTAGGACAACCCATAGGACCTAGATGGGGGTCAGGCTTTGTGGGAGTGAGAAGGTAGAAATTTGAAGCATAGTCTTCTAAATTCAGCTAGGCCTCTCCTTCATGTCCGCGTCCAGTGCATCCCTCGGTCTGACTTCTCTTCACTGACCAATGGCATTCTTCTTTGGTCCCAAATTATGCTTTTCTGTGAGAGGGAACATCATCCCACAACTCTAACCCACTAGGAACACAACAGCACATTCCTCCCACTGAGGTGAAGGGCTGATACCTGGTTGTCCTGCCTCCTGCTCTCCCAGAATGAGGAGATTTGCTCAGAACACGTGTTAGAGTAAGTGGTCTTCAACACAAAAATGAGATGGACTCTGGGAGGCCAAAACAGAGCTACACAGAATCAGGGCAACACTTATCTTACACTGTCTGAGCCAGTCTCTCAGGGAGGGTCTTCTTCCAACTTTATTCTTAACTCTGAGGTGTACATGTTAGGCTTGCTTGAGATAAAACAAAAGACTTTTTTTCTTTCCTCTCCACAAACAGGTAATGTTTCTCCACCTTTTTCCTTTACTCCTCCTGTAAATAGAGCCATTGAAGTCCAATCTATATTCCCAGTCTACAAGGGGACTTAGCAGTCTCATGAGAATATTAAGACTGGGTGACAAGCATACAGGGTCCCTGTATTTCACAGCACTGCCAAGACAGGAGTTAGAGGACCTGACACAAATTTACTCTGGGGGCAGCTTTTCTTTCAGCATGTGTTAAACAGACTTTTCAACCTTGAACTCTGGACATACAGACATGCATGCAACCACTGCACTGTGCTTATTGCCTGGACCCAGCCCTTAGCTAGGTATAGGAAACAAGTTCAGATAGGAGTAAGCATAGGAGGTCAGGTGTCAAGGCAGGCTCAGAGATCTGAAGAGGAAGAACCAGGAGTTAGAGTGCTCGCCCAGGATAGGGAAAGGAAGAAGAGAGAATGCCAATTGAAAGGGAGGGGCCAGGGGGTAGGTCAAGGATGGAGGTCCAGGACCCCAAAGAAGGGTGCTGGCCCTGGGAACAGAAATCCTTGTACAGGTCCCAGAGTGTTTCCTGTGCCAGGAGGTCAAAGACCTAGGCCCAATGACCCCTTTTCTTCAGCTTCATTAGCCCTGTGGAGTCAGTACACAGGGCAAGGCCTGTAAGGAACAGATGCTTGGAAACCCAAGGGCTAAGGGGAGGCCTCTTCTGAAGATCATGGAGTTGCCACAGCCATTGCTCAGCCCACTCCAAGTCCCTGGGCACATGGTGCTGCAGGAGGAGCCTGAGTCGACAGCCTGCGTGTGTGGTCCAGTTCCAGCCCAGCCTAGAACAGCTGCAAGGGGAGCTATTCTAGGGCTGGCTGTCCTCAGGGATCAGGTATGGGAGGAAGAGTGGGCATAGAGTTGGGTAGGCTATAAGCTGGTAGTGGGGCGCATACTGGCTATTCCCCACCCTGCACAGGTCTACCCTTCTTAGACTGCCCCCTTCCAAACCCTAAACTTGGGCTGCCTGGACCCTCCAACCCCATGGTTCAGGCTAGGAAAAATGACTGAGAAGCATTACTTCTCAGTCCTTGGCTTCTACAGGCCACTTCCTCTAATGGTGCTGTCCATGGACTGCCCTAGTACAGTAGAGAGGAATCGGATTCCTGCTGTCCTCCACTTTGAACACCTAGCCTCCCAAAATTCCTTTCTGCTGTCCAGCAGACACCTTTAACAGGAAAGTGCATGGATACCCTCCATCTCCTCCCCTATTCCACATGTACATGTATGCATGATGATAGTCAGCCTTCAGGCATGGATCTTACCCCAGTGCATACCAAGTCTGAGCCCTTCTTGGCAAATACCTAACATGACTCATGTAACTTACATACTGCCCTGTAGAGTTCCAGAGTAACAAGCACCGAGACTAACCTCCACAGGCTTCCCACACCATCACCTATCACCCACCAGGCCCACAGCTCCTCCTCTGCCATGCAAGGCTCACGCATCTGCCTTCAGCCATCCATCAGCCTTTTCTTGGCTTCTACTCACCCACCATGAAGCCCCTGTACCTTCATCATCCTGGCCAGAAGTCACCCAAGGAAACCAATGGCTACCACTAGACAAAGCAGAAACTGCAGTGTCCCAGCCATGTCTTATGACTACCCTGCCCCCATTCCCATCCCCCCCAACCCCCAGCTCTCTGTTCCTTCATCTGCCTGCCACAGCTCCAACTTTCCTACTGCAGGCTATTCCTGCATTACTTTACATGTCAGTCTTTAGTGTGAGGAGGGAGGGACTATTTTCACCCGCTAAGAGTTGGAGACTCTTCAGTTAAGGCAGTAGCAGCATGTTTGTTTCTTGCTCAATGTTTAATTAATAAGAAACCAGCTCCGCTTGACTCTCCCAAGGGATGTATCTCAGGCAGCAACGCTATCTTACTCTCTGTTCTCACACTGAAAAGATCTTGCTACAGAGGCCAGTTAGCCACTTAGTCCAGCCTGACACCCAGCCCAGCCTCCAGGGCTCCTCTGCTGCCAAAAGCATCAGTTGCACATCCAGTTCTCCAGCTGCATAGTGGTAGATCAGGAGTGCGCATGGGATGCACACCACAGAGGAAGCATGGAGCCACTGGGGAAGGGAGCATTGTCTTGAAGGCAGACATGGACCTGTAGCTCCTGAGAGGGTTTTGGTTTTTTTTTCCATAGCTCTGATAAATCTACTTGCTAACAACCTTCTAGATTTAGACCAGAAACTGGGAAGATTCCTTTAGCCTAAGAGTAAGTGGCTCTTACACTTGGTGTATACAACCCTATAGATGTTTAGGTGGGAGGACAATAGTTTTCCTTCTTCACTCGGGCCCCTGGATCTATCAGCTGCCTCCAGTCTGCTGAGATAAGGGCTTTCTTCAGCAGTTTCGAAGCCCTCCAGTTGTCACTAGGGACCATGTCATTCATACCTATTCTTTTTTTTTTTTTTTTTTTTTTTTTTTTTGGTTTTTCGAGACAGGGTTTCTCTGTATAGCCCTGGCTGTCCTGGAACTCACTCTGTAGACCAGGCTGGCCTCGAACTCAGAAATCCGCCTGTCTCTGCCTCCCAAGTGCTGGGATTAAAGGTTGTGAGCCACCACCACCCGGCTTTTTTTTTTTTTTTTTTTTGTCATACCTATTCTTAAGGACTATGAAAACTAAATTACATCCAGAGCCTTCTAGAAACATATCCAGGCCCACAGATCACAATGTAACTGCAGCCTCCACCATCCTGCACCTGCCCTCTCATGAGTCAGTATTGTTATCAGCACATGAGTGACTGGGGAAGGGAACGGCCCAGCAGATATGAGCACTAGCTGCCAAGTCTCATGACCTGAGGTGGATTCCTAGAACTCAAATGGTAGGAGAGAAGCACTCTAAATATCGTCCTCTGACCTCTACATGTGCTGCCACCCCTACTAAATAAGTTTATGTTTTAAAAGTACACAAAGGCAGCCCAGCACTGATGGCCCATGACTAATCCCGGCACTCAGGAGGCAGAGAGAGGCATATTTCTGAATTTGAGGCCAGCCTGGTCTACAGATCGAGTTCCAGGACAGCCAGGGCTACAGAGAAGCCATGTCTTGAAAAAAAACTAAAAAAGAAAAACAAACAAACCACCACAGAGGAAGGCGTGAATGTCCACTGGAGTTTATTTACAGACAACCTTAGGTAAGGCATTTTCCTCTAGGATCTACATGCTTTTGAAGTTACTTGGCTTCAGGCTTCTTGTCTCCAGCTTCGAGCTTGAGACTCTCAGGCGGCTGACGATAGGCAGGGAAAGCTTCCCAGGGGCTGTTCAGGTCAAACTTGCGGAATTCTTGTGCCAACTCCACTGGTTCAGCCACTACCCGCTTCACCTCGTCATCATAACGCAGCTGCAGAAGCACAAGTTAGGGCTGATGACTGAGGAGCCCACTTGGCATGACCCTAGGTGATTCCTCTGTCCCTTTCCCTTTCCCTTTCCCTTCCCCATGGCTTCTGTTTGTTTACTCTTTATAGGCTCTGTCACTCTACATCCAGACACACTACCCATCTGGTCACACAGTTAAGGTATAGGATTCCACAGTGGCCTTTACTTTTTACATGCTGCCAACCTTGTTGACTCCTCTGCCACACCACACTTGAGCTCTTAACTTTTTGTTAGCAGACTTACTGTTCACCCAACCACACACCTTAAAAAGTAACAGCAAAACTGATCTCAGATTACAAATATTCAGTGGCTGTAGAGAGTAAATTTAGGCCAAGTATAGGAGTGCTCGCCTTTAGTCCCAGCAATCAGGAGGTGAGGCCAGCCTGGTCTACAGAGTTCCAGGACAGCCATGGCTACATACAGAGGCAAAACAAAACAAACATTAAAAAAAAAAAAAAAAAGATTAAACCGGCCAGATAGTGGTGGCATATATATTTAATCCCAGCACTCTGGAGGCAGAGGCAGGCAGATCTGAGTTCGAGGCTAGCCTGGTCTACAGAGCAAGTTCCAGGACAGCCAGGGCTACACAGAGAAACCCTGTCTGGAAAACCAACAAACCAAGCAAGCAAACCTAAGCTGAGAGTCACACAGCTTCAGACCCATGGCCTTAGCATTATCACTAAAGAACTAAGACTGTAGGAGCTGAAGGCTCATGAGAGACCAGGCCACATGCAGCTCACAACTGCCTGTAACTCCAGCTCAAAGAGTATGAAACTTTTTCTGCCTCAGAGTCCTGTGGGGGTTGGAGGGTGTACACGTGCACCATTATTACTATAATGGAAGAACCTTAAAGCCTGAGACCAGCCCGGGCTATGTAGACCCTGAGTCACAGATCCCTACCCCGAAGAAAGATCTAAAGCTAGAGGGCCGCTGCAGATGTAGCTTAGTTACAGACACCGCAGCTCTTGCCTTAGTATGCCCAAGGCCCTGGGGCCAGTGTTCAGCTCTGCAAAAGAAAATAGCCTAGAACTAGACACAGCATGGCTTTTCCTGTTACTGCACGATCAGCTGAATAAGGTAAGAAAACAAGGTAACAGGAAGAAGAAGCACCATGTATGGACGACAGCAGGGAAGCAAGGCATGGAGGAAGGGAGGAGCCCTAATCAGAAGTAGCTCAGAGGGACAGGATATGCACAGCACTAAGAAATGTGTGAGCACTGTAAATAATCAGGGCTGGCTGGGCATGGATCCCAGCATCAGAGACAGAGGTAGGCAGGGGTCTGAGTGTGCTTATAACATGCCAGGCCACTGAAATTATGATCCCTCCTCAGTGGCCATCCTTTGTGTGTGTGTGTGTGCAATGTATGTATATGTTCATGTAACTGTGTGAACATAGAGAGATCAGAGGTCTTCCTTGGTCATTTTCCACAGTATTTAATGTGTAGGATTCATGTGCATGTGTGTGTGTATGTGTATATATACACACATACATACATACATACATACATACATACATATGTATATATGCTGTTTGTTGCTATGTGGAGAGGCTGGACAGCCCATGAGCTTCCTGGGATTCTCCTGTCTGTCTCCACTGCCCATCTTGCTGCAGGAGCACTGGGATTACAGACATGAGTCACTATGTATCACTTTACATGGGTTCTGGGGATTCAAGCTCAAGTCTTTTAGGTGTGTGACCCACTGTACCATCTCCTGGACCTCAGCTTGTTTGTTACAAAAGGGCCTCCCTCTAAGCTTAGGGCTTACTGACTAGACTAGGCTGGCTGACCAATGAGCTCCAGGGACCTACTTGGTTATACATACACCCAGCTACTTGTTTTGAGACAGGGTTTCTCTGTGTCGTCCTGGCTGTCCTGGAACTCACTCTGTAGACCAGGCTGGCCTCGAACTCACATCAGTCTCTCCGCTTCTACCTCTGGATGCTAGGATTAAAGGTGTGAACCACTGCATAGCTTTTTTTTTTTTTTTTTTGGAGACAAAGTCTCATTCTATAGCCTTTGGAACTCACTATGTACATTAGGCTGGTCTGGAACTCAAGAAAGAACTGTCTGCCTTTGCCTCCTAAGTCCCAGAATTACAGGCATGTACCACTATGCCTGGTTTACACCATCGTGTTACACAGATGTTTGGGATACAAACTCAGGCCTCGTGCTTGTGCAGCAGGTACTTTACCGACTGAGCCATTTTCCAGTTCTCCACTTTCTAATAGGCTCTTGCTATGCTCAGGCTGGCCTTAAATAAAATCCTCCTGTCTCAGCTTCCCTAATGTTGAGAGTATAAAAATGTACCGCAGGATGGAGAGATGGCTCAACTGGTTCAGAGGCTGCTCTTCCAGAGGACCAAGTACCACCACATGGCAGCTCACAACTATCTGTAACTCTAGTTCCAGAGGATATAACACCTTCACACTGACATGCATACAGGCAAAACACCAATGTGCACAAACCAATAAAAATAAATAAAACATTAAAAAAGAATATACCAGTGTATCTAGCCTGTGGTACCTTTGCCTCCTAAGTCCCGAGATCACAGGCATTCTTTATGATACTGTTGTTTTTTTTCTTTGTTTTTCAAGACAGGGTTTCTCTGTGTAGCCTTCGCTGTCCTAGAACTTACTCTGTAGACCAGGTAGCCTGAACTCACAGAGATCCTCCTGCCTCTGCCTCCTGAGTGCTGGGATTAAAGGCTTTTCAATAGCCATTCTTGAGGGCTTCTCTGCCCAATCCCTTCAATGACAATCTTTACTTTTAGAGACTGGGGCAGACTGTATCGTTAAGGTTGCCTTAATCATAAAATTATCATTACAGGGCAACCCATTTTGAGAAACCCCTTCCTGCTTCAGACATTTATTCTCATCAATTAATAAAACCTTGTTTACAAGCCAGTGGTGGTGCAGACCTTTACTCCTACCACTCAGGAGGCAGAGCAGGCAGATCTCTGTGAGTTTGAGGCCAACTTGGTCTACAGAGTGAGTTCCAGGACAGCCAGGCCAAAACAGAGAAACTTTGTCTCCCTGTGAAAAACACAAATAAATAAATAAATAAATAAATAAATAAATAAATTTTTCTTTTTGCAACCAGGCCAAAGAATGAAACAAAACAAAACTAAAAATAAACAAAAAAAAGCAAAATAAAAATAAAATAACCTTGTTTGCTTTCTCTTGAAAAAATACAAGGGGCTAGAGAGATCCTCCAGACATTAAGAACACTGGCTATTCTTCTAGAAGATCCAGGTTCAATTCCCAGCACCAACACAGTGCATTATAACTACCTGTAACTCTAGTTTCAGGGGATCTGGTATACCCTCTATGGCTTCCACAGGTACCAGACATACACATAACATATATACAGGCAAAACACTCATACACATAAAAATAAATCTTAAAAAATAAGATACACTAATCATTACAATATGGCTAATTTTAACTAACATTTACAATATACCAGGCTTTACATCTCACTTGATACCACCACGTATTTAAGTGCTTATTGTTTCCATTATATAGATAAGAAAGCTGTCCCTTTGCTAAATCAAACAACTTGCCCCATTACCAAAAATGAAACGAGGACTGCAGCTCAGGCTCTTAAACCACCATAAGCTACAGAACATATTCCCACCGTGCTCATGCTCTCCCAGGCTCCATGACTTCTACCCAAGTTTTAAGGTTTCTACCTCAACATAGCCAGTGAGGGGAAAGTCTTTCCGGAAAGGATGTCCCTCGAAGCCATAATCTGTCAGGATCCTTCTTAAATCAGGGTGGTTAAAAAAGAAAACTCCAAACATGTCCCAGACCTAGAAAAGAGTGGCTCTCAGAAAACCCATCCACTGGGCCAACAGTAGAGGAGCTGTACTGTGACACACTCCATAGTTACAATGCTGTACTTTTTCCAGAAAGGCAGGGCCCACTACATCCTGTAACTCACCTCCCTCTCATACCAATTGGCCGCGATGTGCACAGACACTATAGAGTCAATGGGTGTCAGCTCATCTGCATAGGTCTTCACACGAATCCTAGAGTTGAACCGCAGAGACAACAGGTTGTAGACAATCTAGGGAGAGAAGAAAGAGCAGGAAGAACAAGATGGCTACCAGATAAGGGGTCTGAATGAGGGCATCAGTTATTAATGATACAGTGAGTCAGATTCCATCAGTGACCCTGCATTCTCTATGACTAAGGCTTAGGCCACAGCCATGGCTCTGCAAGCTAGCTGTCCTGCCCTTGGCCGTGTCACCCTGTAGAAGTTCTCCCTTCCCAGCTGCCCTAGTTCCCACTAGGCTAATTTCTGCTATCCTGTTCATCTCTTAAGATCCAACAAAATTAAGTACTGAGAAGGCTGAGGCAGAAGGACTGCTGAGTTCAAGGTCTATATGGCAAGCCATGGACTACATAGGGTGATCCTACCAAGATTTGACACAACTGTTCTCTATATCTAAGAAGCTTCCCAGGCTACATGTCCTTCTGAGTATGCTTGACCTTCTTTATAATTGTATGTGTGGTGATGTGAGTTTGTGCACAGCTTCTGGAAATCAGTTCTTTTCTCCCGTGGGTTCTGGGTAGAAATAAAACTTGTCAGGCTTCCAAAGCAAGCATGTCTGCCTGCTGAGCCATCTTGCTGGTCCCTGTTTAACTTTTTGCCAAGAGTTATTGTAGTATAGCTTATTTCATCTAATAGGTACTTTTTTATTTTTTATTTTATTTTTTTTAAGTTTTTGTTTTTGAGATGGGTGTAACTATGTAACCTTGTCTGTCCTAGAACTTGCTATATAGATCAGGCTAGCCTCAAACTTAAATGTGTATGTCATTATTCCTGTTTTAATAGATATTTTATTTGGCTATTGTATCAATGCTCATGTTTTAAATAAAACTTATAGCACATGATTTTTTTTTTTTTTTTTTTGGTTTGGTTTTTCAAGACAGGGTTTCCCTGTGTAGCCCTGGCTGTCCTGGAACTCACTCTGTAGACCAGGCTAGCCTCGAACTCTCGAACTCAGAAATCCACCTGCCTCTGCCTCCCAAATGCTGGGATTAAAGGCGTGCACCACCACCGCCCGGCCCAAACTTATTTTCAATTGCTTCTCTAACAATTCTTTCCTGAGATCTTTGAGCAACTATGCCTGCAATGATATGAGCATTCTAAAGTCACCAAGATAAATTCTTTATTTTAATATTATATGATCTTCTGCTTGTGCTAGTTAACAGAAAAAATTCCAAGGCCAGCCACAAAATATCCTCTTGAACCATATAATATCAATCCCCAACTGTGGATACAGCTCAGTGGCAAAGTGCTTGACTATAAAGTGTAAGGCTTCAGGTTCAAGGCCCAGCATATACACATACACACACATGTGTAACATTATTCATTTCTTTTTCTGAGACCAAGTCTGGCTGTCCTGGAGTTTGCTATGTACACTAGGCCGGCTTCAAACTCACAGGGATCTGCCTGCCTCTGCCTCCCAAGTGCTGCATACATGTGCCACTACACCCAGTATAAATTTACTTTCAGAAAAACCAAGCAGAGCAAAACACTGTGACATGGACCTATGGTTCCAACTATTCAGTAAGCTAAGTAGTTCCAGGCCAACATAGTGAGATCCTGTCTCAAGACAAGAGAAAATAAAAAAAAGAAGGAAGCCAACAAACAAAACTGAGCACAAATCCTGCTATGTTCTGTGTGACCTGGACTGAAGCTGCAACTAAGAAGGCTCTGGTTTCCATAGTAGCTGTCACTCATGAAGTCTTCTAGGCCCTTTCTCACCTTTAGTCCTCGGATGTCACCTATCTTTTTTTTAAGTTAGCATCTCATCTCATACTGCCATAGCTTTCCTTGAACTCTCCATGTAGCTACTGATGACCCTGAACTCCTGATCCTCCTGTCCTCACTTCCAAAGAACTAGACTCCGGTACCAGTACACCTAGGTTTATGCAGTACTGGGGATCAACCTAGGGCACTGCGTGTGGTAGGCAAGTACTCTACCAAATCTCACATTTAACTGACCTCAAAACGGTTCTGCCGAGTTGGGACATCCACTGCTGTCAAGTCAGCCAAGGATTTGAATTGTGCATTGGTGTGATCCCTGAGAAAAGTCAGGGTTGGGATGACTCCGTCAGGATGGATACAGATTTCTAACTCATCAAAGCAGGTCACCTGCAGACACAGAAAGGTGGTGTGGAGAGAGGAAATAGCTACTGAGGGAGTAGCTCACTTCAGAAGGAGTCACTGGGTTTAAGGCAGTGTTTGTAACCTTCCTAATGCTGTGCCCTGTAATACACAATTCCTCATGTGGTGGTGACCCACACAGGAAATAACCACATTATTTTCATTGCTACTTCATGATTGTAATGTTGCTAGTTATGAACCATAACATAAATATCTGTGTTTTCTGATGGTCATAGGCAACCCCAGAGGGGTTGGGACCCACAGGTTGAGAACCGCTAACTTAAGGTGAAGCAATAAGTGACATGGTGGATTTCTGACCCAGACCCAAGGACAAGGAATATTACCTGAACTTGTTGGACATACTTAGGTAAGATTTCAGCCACATACTGTCCAAATGCTGAGAGCTGCTTGTGGGTCACATCATTCCTGGGTCTGACAGTGGCTGGAAAGAAAAAAAGCATGAAGGGAGAAGGTAGCAACCAGCCTTACCTCTAGTCTCTTGGGGGGGGGGGGGGAATCTCTCAGTAGGACTTCCTGAAGAACTTTTATTTAAAAAACAAATTTACTTTTATTATTTATTTTGGTGTTTGCCTACATATATGTGTATGCACACATGAGTGACGCTCACTTCCATGAGACTGGAGTTACAGATGGTTGTAAACTGACATGTGAGTGTTGGGAATTGAATCTGGGTCCTCTAGATGAGCAGCCAGTGCTAAATACTGGGCCATCTCTCCAAGCCCTCCCGAAGAATCTTAAGAGGCATAGGTACCTTCCAGGAATTAGGAAGTGATTAAGACTTAGGGAGAGGGGACTGGAGAGATGGCTCAGTGGTTAAGGACACTGACTGCTCATCCAGAGGTCCTGAATTGGATTCCTAGCAAACACATGATGGCTTACAACCATCTGTAATGGGATCTAATGCCCTCTTCTAAAAACAGCTACAGTGTACTCACATACATTTTTTTTTTTTGGTTTTTTGAGACAGGATTTTTCTGTGTAGCCCTGGCTGTCCTGGAACTCACTCTGTAGACCAGGCTGGCCTCGAACTCAGAAATCTACCTGTCTCTGCCTCCCAAGTGCTGGGATTAAAGGCATTCACCACCACCACCCAGCTAAAATAAATGTATCTTAATGGAAAAAAAAATGTATCTTAAAGAAAAACCTTGGGGAAACAGCACTTCTCGTTCACAGTACATACTCTCTTGTTACTGTGGTGGGCAATGTTTGCTTCTTTTCTCCACTGTTCCACAGCTGTCCCTCACTTCTTGTACTGGTGATAACAATGCAACAGTATCAGCTCTCTGATCAGACTCAGGACTCTTTAAGGGTGTGAACTAGACTTCTGTTTCTCTTTCTCTTCTTGGTACTTGTTTATACCCAGTTCTTAATCAAAGAACTTCAGGGCTGAACAACCCTGAAAAACCATCTCACTGCCCACACTCCATTCCCAGTCACTCTGTGTAATAGATGTTCAGAAATGAAAGAAAGCCAAACATTCCATTTCCCAGTGTGATTCTGTTGACTGCACATAAAATCACTATATGGTCATTCAAGTACTTGAACACCCACACACCACAGAATCAAGGATTAAGTATTTTCTGCACTTAGAAACAGGCAGACCTGCTTTGTTGTTCACTGGAACTGTGACTGAATAATTATCTGGACCGCTTCATGATCTATATTTCTATATGGACAGTAAAACATGATGTGTCTCAACAAGCTCTTATTAGGTTCAAAGGAGATCATTCACTAGATGGCTTAAAGCTTTAAGATGCCTAGCAAATACTAAATTGATGTGAGCGACTATTAATCTGGACTTTGGGTCTCAAAAGTTTGTTACCTGCTCTCAAAGACAATTTAATCGAAGGAACCAAAAAAAAAAAAAAAATCGTGAAAATGAGCAAAGGGCGATCAAGATCAGAAGGGAACAAATATCTAGGGCACAGGAAGTACGCGATTCTAACAGCAAGGTGGAGACCGTCCACGGACAAGCAGATCCGTCCAAGGGCAAGCAGAGATTTGCCAGGAGGGAAGGACATTCCAGGACAAGGACAAATATCTGACATAAACAATGAAAGGGCCCTGCTAACGTTGGAGAGAAGAGCGCTATCCGCACATACTCACGGCGCTTGTCAGCCGCCGCGCTCTCCCTTCTCACACGCTGCAAAAGCACTGAGGGTCGCCCAGCCCCTGCACAGAGAAATAAAAGGCACAAAGGCGCGAGTGAGATTCAAGAAGGTCCCCGTGCTAGGTGTGCCTCTGCCGCAGCCCGTGGTCTCAGCCTGCTGTTCCTTGCTCACCCCTGGCTACGGAAGTGGCCCCCAAGAGCCCACGCCACCAGACCCTGGCTGCAGCAGCCGCCATGTTCTTTAAGGTGCCGACTAAGTAGCCGGAGAACACACACAGGCCACGGAGCCCCAAGGGCACGGACCGGAAGTGGAAATGTGCAATGAATCTTCTTCCGGGCGGACGCGGGGCGGGAAGCAGAGGTTCCGGATCTGAGCCCTGGCATGAAAGGAGGTAACGCAGGTAAGAAAGACCCGCAGGTGGGGAAACCGTGAGGTGTACGTAGCCCTATCTCGGTACAGCGGAGGCCGAAGAGAAGAAGACGCAAAGAATCGGACGGGTGAGAGAAAGGGAAAGGGTGGGCGTTCTGGGTTCTAAGTTCTACACTGCTCTCCGGCTCCTGAGCTAAGCTTTTAATGGGGGGGCGGGGGTAGGGGAGCCGATGGACAGTTTCCTTGGAGACCGTTTCCTAGGCGACTCTAGGTGGCGCGGTCAGATTGCACAGGGTTATGGACTTCCTTGTGCCCCCGGCCGGGGACGGCTGGGCTCTCTCAGACTTCTTTAAGAACTCATTGGGGCGGGTAGGTAAGTAAGAAACAGAAGCTTAGTAAAGAATAAAAGTGGAAGTAATGGATGTCCAGGCCCAGGCCTTAATATCGAAGGGTCTGCACTCTTATGTCCAGGCAAAGAGGGAATCTAACCTCAATACCTTATTTTATTTACTTACGTATTTTATTTACTTCCTCCTTTTTTTTTTGGTCTAATTATGCGTCTCCTGAGTTTCATTAGTTGTATATCCAAATTATTTGGTTTTAAGATCATAGGCTTCTTCCTACCTCTTTTTCATGGGTTGACCTAAGTCTCAAGTCTTTTGTTACATCATCACCAGGAATATCCAATTTTACCTCAAGAAAAAACAACAGACTTGGAACTTTAATTGAATTCATTGCAGGAGAGACCCCACTGCAGGAAAACTGCAGGAATGTCATAGGCCATATTGGCAGGGCCAGGAATAAGGCGAGTGCAATGTCTCCCTTCTCCCTAATCTTGAGTTGACAGCTGGATTCATGGACTGTTTCTGTGAATTACCCAAATACTTAGGGTGGTATTGCTTTGCAGATAGTTGGCAGAGAGAGAAGTTGGCTACCATGGAGTCACCAGAGGAGCCTGGAGCATCCATGGATGAAAACTACTTTGTGAACTATACTTTCAAAGACCGGTCTCACTCAGGCCGAGTGGCTCAGGGCATTATGAAACTGTGTTTAGAGGAGGAGCTCTTTGCTGATGTCACCATTTCAGTGGAAGGCCGAGAGTTTCAGCTCCACCGGCTGGTCCTGTCAGCTCAGAGCTGCTTCTTCCGATCCATGTTCACATCTAACCTGAAGGAGGCTCACAACCGGGTGATTGTGCTGCAGGATGTCAGTGAGTCTGTTTTCCAGCTCCTGGTTGATTATATATACCATGGGACTGTGAAACTCCGAGCTGACGAGCTGCAGGAGATTTATGAGGTGTCAGACATGTATCAGCTGACATCTCTCTTTGAGGAATGTTCTCGGTTTTTGGCACGCACAGTACAAGTGGGAAACTGCCTTCAGGTGATGTGGCTTGCAGATAGACACAGTGATCCCGAGCTCTACACTGCTGCCAAGCACTGTGCCAAGACCCACCTGGCCCAGCTGCAGAGCACAGAGGAGTTCCTTCACTTGCCCCACCATCTACTCACTGATATCATCTCGGGTAAGTTCATGGAGGGGCTTCTCACACCCAACGATGCAAGAGTGATGTTCAGTGGATGTTCTGGCTCAGGAGAACCCCAACTTTATGTAACTAACTTGTTAGTTTATATTATAATTCCCTTCCTGGTAGAGATTTTAGATTGAGATTAAGATTCGGTGTTGAGAATCAGTGTAGACACTGTTAGAGACGGGGTGCTTTACAGTAACTAAAGAATAAAACGCTACATTACTTTTTCACAAAAGGAAGTAAGAAGTGCCTGATGTTTTCATCTGCCCTGTATCTTGAAGACCTACAGGACTAATTACTTAAATAAATTGATGAAGATGGTGATGGATCAATATATCTAAAATAGCCAGGTGTGGTAGCCCATGCCTTTAATCCCAGCATGCAGGAGACAGACGCAGAGGCAAGCAGATATCTGTGAGTTCCAGTACAGCCTGGTCTATAAAGTGAGTTCTAGGACAGCCAGGGCTACACAGAAAACCCTGTCTCGAAAAAGCAAAACAAAACAAAAAAATCTAAAATAGGAAACATTTGGGTGCCAACCTTAGGTAACAAGTGAGGTGGAACTGTATTTTATATGTGCGCTCTGTGGCCTGATAGGTGACTTATGGGTTATTGTGCCATCCACTCTTCCTTTAAAAAGCAAGGCAGGGCTAGTGGTGTGACTCAGTAATACAGTGCTTCTCTGGTGTACAGGAGACTCTGGGTTTGGTCCCAGCACTGCAAAATGGTAGTGCTAGAACAATTTCAAGTTAATGTCATATTTATGTGTACATAAACACACACATACACACACACACACATATGTGTGTGGGGGGGTCTGATAAAATGGTTCAAGCCCCCCCCTTTTTTTTGAGATAGTGTCTCTTTACATAGCCCTGACTGTAACTCACTATATAGACCAGGCTGGCCTTAAATTCACAGAGATATGCCTGCTTCTGCCTCTGCCTCTGCCTCTGCCTCTGCCTCTGCCTCTGCCTCTGC
>NW_021604757.1:3573065-3589497 GCF_004785775.1 Grammomys surdaster | reverse complement strand
GCCTCTGCCTCTGCCTCTGCCTCTGCCTCTGCCTCTGCCTCTGCCTCCCAAATGCCAGGATTAAAAGCATGCTCTCCTACAGCCAGCTGTGGTTCAAGTCTTGAGAGCCCCTTTAAGATTGCCATTGATGAGACTGGATAGATGGCTTAGTGGTTAAAAGCACTTGTTGTTCTTGCACTTGTACTTACAGAGGACCATGGTTCAATTCCCATCAGGAACACCAGTTCCAGGGCATCTGATGCCATCTTCTGACCATCATGGATACTAGGCATATGTGTGGTGCAGATATATGCAGACAAAACATACACATACAAAATATTTTTTAAAAAAATCAATAAAACAAAACCCAGTAATATTGCCGTTGGCTGTGTTCTTCCTTTGGCTCTCACAGATGGGGTTCCATGTTCCCAGAATCCAACAGAGGCAATAGAAGCTTGGATCAATTTCAATAAAGAAGAAAGAGAGGCTTTTGCAGAGTCACTCAGGACTAGCTTGAAGGTAAGGCACATTTTATTCTTAAGGATTGGGTGGCATAATCTCTGCATTCCAGCCCTCAGTGGCCTTCTCTCTATTTTGGCAGGGGGAAATGTGTATCTTTTGGTATATGTGTGGGGGTCAGAAGACAACATGCAGAAGTCAGTTCTCTCCTTCTACTATGTGTGTCACAAGGATCAAACTTAGGTCTTCAGGCTTGGGGCAAGAAAATTTACTGCTGAACTATCTCACTAGCGTGGCCTGGCCTGGCCTGGCGTGTGTGTGTGTGTGTGTGTGTGTGTGTGTGTGTGTGTAGATGTGGATATGCAGACTATAAGCTATCAGAGGTTTTCCTCTGCTACTCTTTTTCTTATTGCCTTAAGTCAGTGTCTCTAACTGAAGTTTACCATTGGCTAGGCTGGCTCACTAGTCAGCAAATTCCCAGGATCCACTTTTCTCTGCTCCCTCAAAGCTGGAGTTACAGGCATGTCTAACTATGTCCAACTTATTACATAGATGCTAGAGATTTTGTGGGGATGCTCGGGTCCTCATGCTTGTACAGCAAGTGCCCTTACCCCGAGCCATCTTCCAAGCATCTGACCTGCCTCTTTTGATAGCCACTGATTAGTTACTAGCTTGAAGTTACTAAGAACTGGGGAGTTGGATGTTTTTTCTGGTCCCACAAGCCATCTGTCTGTGACCTTCTAAGTTCATAGAGCTTTTGCTATCTTCTCTGATGCTATCTTTTGAAAGACCTGCTTTCATCATTGAGTTAACCAATTCTAGCCAGATGTGGTGGTTTAACAGATGGGGAGGTGTACATGAAAGTGGGAGGATTCAACTCAGCTACATAGTTAGTTCAAGGCCAGCATAGGGTATATAAGATGTAGTTCAGCCTGGCAGTGGTGGCGCACGCCTTTAATCCCAGCACTTGGGAGGCAGAGGCAGGCGGATTTCTGAGTTAGAGGCTGGCCTGATCTACAGAGTGAGTTCCAGGATAGCCAGGGCTATACAGACAAACCCTGTCTTGAAAAACAAAAACAAACAAACAAAAAAAGATATAGTTCAGTTGCTAAGATGTAGGATGCTTGCTTTGTGTCATGAAGTTCTGGGTTTAATTTCTAACACTGAAAAACAAAAGCAGTGAGATGTACATCCTATAATCCCCCTTAGAGGCTGATGCAGGAGAATCTAAGTATAAACAGTTTGTGCTACACAGCAAGATCTTGTTTGAATAAATATATAAATAACTTAAATTGCAAGGATGAACAAAACAGATTCTCTGACCCTGCACATCAAGGGAAAGTCAGGACATGAGGCCTGGACCTTCAAGGATACCTGTCTTAGTAGAGTCTTCACATGAGCTGATGTGAGAATTTCAATTTTGCCAACAGGAAATTGGGGAGAATGTGCACATTTACCTGATCGGGAAGGAGTCATCTCGCACCCACTCATTGGCTGTGTCCTTGCACTGTGCAGAAGATGACTCCATCAGTGTAAGTGGCCAAAACAGCTTGTGCCACCAAATCACTGCAGCCTGCAAGCATGGCGGCGACCTGTATGTAGTGGGAGGGTCCATCCCACGACGCATGTGGAAATGTAACAATGCCACTGTTGACTGGGAGTGGTGTGCTCCTTTGCCCCGGGACCGCCTCCAGCATACCCTAGTATCTGTGCCTGGGAAAGACGCCATATACTCACTGGGTGGCAAGACACTTCAGGATACCCTTTCGAATGCAGTCATCTACTATCGGGTAGGTGATAACGTGTGGACAGAGACAACTCAGTTAGAGGTGGCCGTATCTGGGGCCGCTGGTGCCAACCTCAATGGAATCATCTACTTACTAGGGGGTGAGGAGAATGATCTAGACTTCTTTACCAAACCTTCCCGACTTATCCAGTGCTTTGACACAGAAACTGACAAGTGCCATGTGAAGCCCTATGTACTGCCCTTTGCAGGCCGCATGCATGCAGCAGTGCATAAAGATCTGGTGTTTATTGTGGCTGAGGGGGACTCTCTAGTGTGCTATAATCCCCTTCTAGACAGCTTCACCCGGCTCTGTCTTCCTGAGGCCTGGAGCTCTGCTCCATCCCTCTGGAAGATTGCCAGCTGTAATGGAAGCATTTACGTCTTCAGGGACCGATATAAGAAGGGAGATGCCAACACCTATAAGCTCGACCCTGCCACTTCAGCTGTAACTGTCACAAGAGGCATTAAGGTGCTGCTTACTAACTTGCAGTTTGTGTTGGCCTAAAACAGTGATGACAAGAACAGCTGACTCCTTTGCCCTCCCCTTGTCATGTATCCCCAGTCAAATCTGAAGTCCCCCAGTTCAGAGTAATGTGTTAGTTTGGGCATCCATGAGGAAGGCAGCGCCTCAGCTCACCCCGAGGCTCATGGGGTGCTGTGTGTGGGGCTTTTCACACTGCTGCTGCTTGAACTCTGCCATTACCCCCTGTGATCCTGTGCCTCATTTCAGACTGCTTAGAGCCAGCCTCTTCTCAGACTTAGGCACAGCCTCCCTTACCAGATCAGTGTTAAAAAGAAGCACCTTGGTTCCCACGCAGGAAGACAGAGGCCCATTCCTTTTGTCTATAGCCCGCAAAGGGGCTAGTTGTCACTTTTCCACAAAGAATTAAGTATGAGAGTTTTCCTTCAGGATTTGGATGGGACAGTGGACTAAGCTAAAAATGTACTTCACCAGCAAGAATCAACTGTAGAATTCAGGATGTTCCTTCAAATGTTTTTTCATCTATCTGTTAGGAAAAGAAACTCTGGTTGGATTTTTGGCTTATACAAACAGATAAGCCAGAAAGTAGAAACAATTGTTTCTGATTAATAGCAGAAACTGTTTTCCAGACTCAAACATAAAACAGTCTCTGGTCTTTTAAGGCTCTAAGCTAAATAAAGAGTTAGAAACTGTTCATACAAATAAACATTTTTGAAATGATATGTGTGTCTCTGTTGACTACTAAATGGGTGACTTCTGAAGGGAAACTAATTGTGGATTTCTTCCTTCCTGACTCAGCAATCCTGCCTGCACCCCATACATCCTTTAACATTCTGATCTCTCCCCCAGAAGTGTGAGGGGAGTCCCACGGGGCCAGGGAAAAAAAGATTATTTTTATTTTTGGAACTGCTAGGGACCAAATTCAGGGCCTTATACATGCTGGGCAAGCATTTTGCCAAGTCATACAATTAAAATTTGGATTCTGACAGTAACAAAGAACAGATCTAGATACTTATTTCCTTTTCTAGCATTAAATGTCTTTGATTTACAGTGTTGTTACACATATTAGAAGCACAATAGATTTCTGTTAAAATTAATATTTCCATATCCCTGTCAAAGAAAATAAGATTTAGCCAGACAATCTTGTTCTCTGTAGCCATCCAAGTGTTATTTCAGGAAGGAAGGCAAAGGAGGCACATTATCTACAACTCAGCACATTTGCAGTGTGGTTGGTTTAAGCTGCTTTGTCCTGTAAACTTGTTACTGTATCTCAGGGCGATCCAAGTTCTTTGTCATCCACAGACTTCATACTCTTATCAGCATGAGGGATAATCAGTAGTTAGTTCTTTGCTGCCCTTGCAGCAATCTCCTTGTGGAACTCTTTGAGAACTTCCAGCTGGCTGGGCCTGATGGAGATGTGTGACCGGATTTTGGCGATAGCTTCTATAGCCTCCTCTGGGCTCCAGTTGTGTACCTGAAGTACAAGGTTAGAAAATCAGCCAAGAAAAGGAGGAGCAGGTGCTGAAGGACTCTCAGAATTAAGTTGTAAAAAGATTTGGGCTGGCAAGGTAGCTCAGTGGATACAAGTACTTGCTGTCAAGCCTGACAACCATAACCAAAAGTTTGGTCCCAGGAATTCACATGATAAGATGAGAGAATTAACTCCTGCAAGTTGTCTTCTGACTCCACGTGAGTGCCAAGGTGCAGACATGCCCACATGCACTTGCACATATAAAGAAATAATGTATAATCAATTTTCTTCAAGTAGACGAAGACTCCATAGTAGAGGGTTTTGAAAATCATGCTCCATCTGGGCTAAGAGGTACAGGCCTGTAAACCCAGTTACTCAGGAAGTTGAGGCAGGAGACCTACGACTTCACAGCTTGTGTGAGTTATAGTTCAAAGCCAGCCCAGCTGACTTAACTAAAACCATGTTTTAGTAAAAATGATGCCCAGGATATAGCTCAGTGGTAGAGCATTTGGTTAACATGCTTAATTAAATCACTTGGGTTCAATGCCCAGAACTAAAAAAGGGAAGGAAAAAAAAATTGTTCCTTTGCTGGGTGTGGTATGCTGGAGGATCACATGAGCACAGGAGTTCTAGAGTTTGTGACCAGCCAGACCAACATCAGATACCTTGTCAGAGAACAAAAGGACAGGTCTCATGAGAGCACTTTTAACTACCTCAATCAGCAAATCCTACATCCCACATGAAGCTGAAACTCCAGATTTTCTAGGTCTACTCTGTCAGGTGTTTGTTTGTTTTTAACTCGTTTTTGAGCTAGGATTTTTTTTTTTAAATATTTATTTATTTATTTTATTGATGAGTACAGTGTAGCTGTCTTTAGACACACCAGAAGAGGGCATCCAATCTCATTACAGATGGTTGTGAGCCACCATGTGGTTGCTGGGATTTGAACTCAGGACCTCTAGAAGAGCAGTCAGTGCTCTTAACCGCTGAGCCATCTCTCCAGCCCTTGAGCTAGGATTTTAATAATTTCTAATATGTATATATTTATTTCTAGAAGTAGGTATAGTTCAGTGGTTAAATGCTAGCCAGGCTTGAAGGAAGCATATGGGTTCTAGTCCTGACACCAAGTACACTGGGTGCCCTGATACACTGTAACTTGGGAGGGGAGGCAGGAGGATCAGAAGTTTAAGGTCATGCTCACTGACATAATTGACTTTGAGGCTAGCCTATAATTCAGGAGACTTTGACACGAAATACACAAAAACTTCTGTTTTCCTGCAATTCATCACCATAGCTAAGAAAATGAACACTTTTTTAGGATGCACACTGATTTAGAACTCAACAGTATTAAAACAAACAGCTCTAGCCTGTTGGGTCAAATCTCATTTAGACCAAAATACACTCTTGAGATTACTTCCAGCAGATTTTTTTTTTCTTCATGGTCTTTTTTGAGACACAGTCTCACTATATCTACTTGGTTGTTCTGGAACTCATGCTATGCAGAGCAGTTGGCTTTAAACTCAAAGAGATCCATTGTTTCCACTTCCAAAATGCAGGAGTTACAGATGAACACCACCACACCCAACTTTCAGCAGAATCTTTATGATAAGCATTGGTATCATAAGTCACACATAGTCCATATTAACAGGGCTGGGCTGGTTCTTATATTTCCTTAAATTACCTACTTGACTGAAAATACTATGCAAGAACCAGACTAATGGCCACAAATGAGTCACCTGGAAAGGGATAATGGACTATAAAGCATTTGCTTTTAAAGCATCCCACTTGGCAATAATTCTTTTTCCCCCCTGTATCAGGGAATAAAGTCAGGGCTTCATACATGCTAGGCAGGCACTCTACCACTGAGCAAAGTCCCCAGCTGTGTACACATAAAATAAGAAAATACGGTAAAACAACAAAAACGAATGTCAGAGCTTTATCGTGAAATGCCATAAAACCAGAAGTGATCAGCAATATATCTATAACACTAAGTGCTCTGACCTGCTATTTTGGGCCTTGAGCTGAATAGCCCGGTATCTAAGGATATCCTGGAACTTCATCCTCCCAGCTCCATCTCCCATGTGAGGTCCTCAGTTTGTGCTGCATGCACTCTGGGCAAGCACTCTACTATTGAATTAGCCCCTGCCATGCTATTTAAACTAGGCCAGGTATGGTGGTCCACTCCTGTGATCCCAGCACTCAGGAGGCAGAGGCAGGAGGATTGCTGCAAGCCTCAGTTCTATAGCCTAGTCTCCACTATGAATTCCAGACCAGTCAGGGCTATAAAACAATACACTATCTCAAACAAACAAAAAATAAGGCTCTTTCAGTCTTCTGTGGGGCCTTTTTTTTAAGGCCTGTGTAAGCAAGCACTTTGACATACCTTCTCATTTAAGTTTCCTGTCACATTTAAGCTAAAGAAACAATATCAGAGAGGAGAACTCACATTTATCTATCCTGACTAGTAAGAGGAGGACCAGATCAGCTGGCCTGTGCACAAAGCATGGCTGTTTTACGTGACACCATACCACCTTCTGACAGCCTAGAAGTGGGTTATGGCTCTCTCCAGCAAGGCCTGCCAGTAAACAATAGTATGGAACTTCTGGAAAGCTATACCAACACTACTGCAGTGTTACTTTTCCTACCTGAATCAGATAGGCTGCCACCATTGTGGCACTTCTGGATCGACCAGCCTTACAGTGCACATAGACACACTGACCCAGTGACTGGTACTTGAGAGCAAACTGGACTCCTCTGTGGAGATTGTCCAAGGTGGGGACTCCAGTCATGTCAACTGTGCTGAGCCGTAGCTGCTCAACTCCTGCTTTCTTCCATTCCTAGAACCAGAACAGAAAGGAAAGGAAAAATCAAAGAAGCTTGAGGTGAATGGTGTGAAGAGGAGGTCCCAAGCAGCAACACAGCAAGTAAGTTCCAGGGTTTACTCTCCGAAAACAGAAATTCCGTTAAAGCAGATCACCTTCCACTAAGCAGACATGCTGCTATTAGAACTATATCCAAATATTCTTTAGCTGCTTGGATCTTTAGTTCTTTTATTTGCTCCATAAAATCTGCTGTGGGTCTGGAGAGACAGTTCAGCAGCTAAGAGCACTTACTGCTCTTGGAGGAGAGTTCAGTTTCTAGCACCCCCACTGGGAGGCTTATAACCATCTCTAAGCACCCACCCACTTAGTTAGGTGTGGTAGCAAACATTAACTCCAGCACTTGGGAGGCATAGGTGCAGGATCTCTATGAATTTGAGTCTACATAATAAGTTCCAGACCAGCCAGAAACCAAAACACCACCACAACAAAAGTAAGTTTTAAAAAATTCAGCTGCAAAAGTTAGGGGGCTGAGGATGTAGGTGAATGGTGTAGTGCCTGCCAAGGGAGCCCCGGCCATCCCCACTTAAAATAACATGACGAAGCTGTGGTTCACCTTAGTTAGGTCTGGTACAGTGGTCCAGCTGCATATAATCACTGGTAAACATATATTTTACCATTAGTGCATAAATATTTTTGCCACTTTTTTCAGGGGTACATAGTAAAAGAAATAGGATTATTTTTAAGTTAAAACAACATACTTTAGACAAAAGTGGGGGGCTCATGCCTCAAACCTCAAGGCTAGGATGCTGTGTGTGGAGTTCAGGGGTCGTCTAAGCTACAGAATAAAGACTCCCTTCAGCCTTAAAAAACAAAACAAAATAAAATAAAAAAAAAAACTTACCTGGTTTTGTGTGACATTATTTAAGAGACTAGAGAAATGAAATAAAGCCTTTTTTTTTTTTTTTCGAGACAGGGTTTCTCTGTGTAGTTCTGGCTATCCTGGAACTCACTCTGTAGACCAGGCTGGCCTCGAAATCAGAAATCCGCCTGCCTCTGCCTCTCTCCCAAGTGCTGGGATTTTTGATATATTAGACAACAGTGTTTCTGCTTTAAGACTGCAAATACACTCTAGCTACTTTTATTAGCTTCTTTGTTGTTGTTTTTTAAGTAAGGTTTCCTATAACCCAGGATGACCTCAGTTCTCACTATGTAGCCAAGGATGCCTGTGAGCTGATGTTCCTGCCTCCACTTCCTAAGTGCTGAAATTATAGGTGTGAGCCTCCATGTTCCTTGCTATTTTTAGCAAACCCCTGCAACTTAATGACTGCATGTAGGCCAGTTTAATCCCACCAATCAAATTCACAGAACCCTAAGGCACATTTTTGCTTGTATACCAATTGAACTAGAACCACTTTCAGAGTCGTTAAATATGCAGATAAATCCTGGGTCAGAGTACCAGGGTTGAGGGGGAGGGTGTGGGGGTGGGGGTGGCTGGAGGCTGCCAGAAGATCCTTAAGCATATTCAAATGTGACTGCAGAGATGTCTTTTCTCTAGGCTAGTGGGATGGGAAAGCTCCATCTTACAAAAGACAGCGCCTGATATGCCAAGCCTTGTCTGTATGGCTTTAGTGACCCCTCAGTTTGATCACATCAGTGAGTATTAACTCTGATAGCTAATGACCCCTTGAGACCTGTGACAAAATTTTGGGAAGTTCCAGGAACAATGGTGTTCTTTTTTTTTTTTTTTTTTTTCTATAAAGGACCTTATATACCATACTCCAGGTTAGCCTCGAACTCCTGTGTGGCTCAGGATGAGCTTGACTATCTGATCCTAGGGTATTGCTTCTAGGGTGTTGGGACATAGGCCCTGTGCCACAACCACACCTTGTCTCATTCTGCACTGAGCTTCATGTATACTAGGCAAGCAGTTCATCAACTGAAATCCATCCCCAGCCCACTCTGCAGGTTTTCAATGATAGCTATTAACATAGTATATATAATAAGGGGTGCTCATCTTTTATACTTTTATTTGGGGCAGGGGTTTCAAGATAGGATTTCATTATGTAGCTCTGGCTGACCTCAAACTCACTATGTAGCTCAAACTAGCCTCAAACTCACAGAGATATGCCTGCCTCTGTCTCCAGAGTGCTGGGGTTAAAAGTGTGCACCACTATGCCTGGCAGGGAGGGGGTATGATTTTCTTATTTGTGATTTTGTTTTTAGTCACAGACTCATGTAGCCCAGGCTGGCCTCCACCTCACTACACACTGTGGCTGGTCTCAAGTTCTTGATCTTCTCACCTTCACTCACGAAGAGCTAACAAAACAGGTAAGAGTCACACTCTCTCTTAAACAAATGCTTTTCTTACAGTTGGCCTTCATCTCCAAAACTAACAGTTGCCTAATTCAAAGTTGATGCTAAAATATGTGTTGAAATTAATGGAAGCAGCAAGGCACACTGTAGTAGTCAGGGTTCTCTAGGTCAACTCCCCGAGCCAAGCACATTCAAACCACCACACACATAAATCACAATTTTAGTTACTGAAGCACAAATACAAGATAGGTGTATTAGCACATGCCTGTAGTCTCAGTACTTGGAAAGTGGAGGCAGGAGAATCAGATCAGGACTTAAGACCCCTGTCTCAAAATAAACAAACAAACAAAGGAAAAGTGGCATATACATGTACAATTTGTGCATGAAGAACTGTACCCCCATCCCGATTTTGAAGCAAGACTTCTTTGTGTCCTGACTAGCACAGAGCTCACTACATACACCAAGCTGGCCTGGAACTTCCAACGACCCTTCTTCTTGCCTGAGCCACCCACAACGGGTTAGCTCGCTCTTTTCAGACAGTGTCTCGGACACTAGTCTAGGAGACAAGGTCACCCACAGGGTCCTTCCCCTGGCTTCTCCAGCTTTCACAGGCCCGAGTACTGGGCCAGGCCAAAGGGCCCGGGTCTTTACCTTCGAGGTGTTGCACAGGAATCTGGTCTCGTACTCCTCGTTCATAGTGATCACACCGTGCACATTCTCGTCCTGTACCAGCTGCCGAGGCAAAGAGGGGGCTCAGCGAGGGCCGCGGGGCGCACGCCGCGGCCCTGGGCCCGCTCCCGGCCCAGCCCGGCGGCCTGTCTCACCCGGCGCGTCATGCTCCTCAGCGGCAGCGCGCCCAGCAACACTGTGTGGTCGATGCGGTGGTACCAGTCGCGGTGCGCCGGGCCGCGCACCGTCCCCCGGAACACTGTGTAGAGCAGCGTCGGGTAGAAGAGCACCCGGGCCAGGCCGGCCTCCAGCCACGCGGACGCCGCCATCCCGCCCCACCCCGCCAAGCGTAGTGGCGAGCCGCCCCACCCCGCCAGGCGCAGCGGCCAGCCACCGGCCTCGGGGCTCGCGGCCAGCCACCGCGAGAAGGACGCGAAGGACGAGAGCTGAGGGCTGCCTGATTCCTCCCGACTCTCCGCAGCTGAGTCCCCGCAGTCCAGGCCAGGCCCGGGAGATCCCGGGACAGGAACCATGGCTCCAAAGGAGAGGCGCCGCGAGGGGTGGGGTGGGGGGAGTGGAACAGCAACGATAGGGTGAAACTGTGACCCTGCCTAGGGAACAGGGACCGCTCTCCAACCCCTGACCTCAGGGAGGGGCCGTGACCCTCGAGCGCACCCATCACCAAGGAGGAGACTGGGCAGAGAGGCTTCTCTAAACAGGGGATGCCCTGGAGGACCCGGGTCTGGGTGTATGAAGAGCTACAGTTGACAGGAACTGCTCTTGGGAGAGCAGGGAACTTGAACCTAAGCGGTGGTCTACTGTCTTGTCTAGTCAGTCTGTCAGTCAGTCAGTCTGTCTGTCTGTCTGTCTGTCTGTCTGTCTGTGTCTCTGTCTCTGTCTCTCTGTCTCCCTCCCTCCCTTTTCCTTCCTTCCCCCTTCCCCTCCCCCCTCCCCTTTCCTCTCCTTCCCCCTCCCCCCTCTTTTTTTGAGACCAGATCACACTATGTATCCCTAAATGCCTTATATTGGCTATGTAGCTAGAACAGCCAAGGCACACAAAGAAACCATGTCTCAAAAAACCCAATATGTGTATGTGGGAGGTGTGTGTGTGTGTGTGTGTGTGTGTGTGTAATGGGTGCTTTGCCCGCCTCTATGTCTGGGCATCACCTGGGTCAAAGTCCAAGGAGGCCAAAAAGGATGTTGGAACTTATGGGGCTGGAGTGTGATTGGAGGGACAGGAATACCTCTGAGAGAATGCTGGAAATCAAACCAGGGTCTCTGGAAGAGTAGCCAGTCCTCTTAGCTGCTTAACCATTTCTCTAGCCACAAGAGAATAGTCTTAACAAGTATCTGCTGCTTTTTCCCTCCTTTTTGGTTTTGGATTTGGGTTATTTATTTGTTTGTTTTTCAAGATAGGGTTTTTCTGTGTAGTCCTGGCTGTACTAGAACTCTCTCTGTAGACCAGGTTGGCCTGGAACTCAAGAAATTCACCTGTCTGTGCCTCCTGAGTTCTGCGATTAAAGGCATGCGCTACCACTGTCTGACTTCTTTTTCCTCCTTTTTAAAAAGACGTATATTTTATCTCTATCAAAGAAATACTCATCATATTAGGCGAGAAAGAGGTTGAGAGGAGTTAGGAGGAGGGGGGATGAATTTTATCAAAGTACAGTAATATGTGTATAAGATTCTCAAAGAATTAATAAGTATTAAATTAAAAATGGAAAGTCTGGAGAGATGGCTCAGAGGTTAAGAGCACTGACTGCTCGTCCAGTGGTCCCAAGGTCAATTCCCAGCAACCACATGGTGGCTCACAACCATCTGTAATAGGATCTGATGTCTTCTGGTGTGTCTGAAGACAGCTACAGTGACCTCAGATAAATAAAATAAATAAATCATTAAAAAAAAAAGGAAAGGGCTGGAGAGATGGCTCAGTGATTAAGAGCACTGACTGCTCTTCCAGAGGTCCTGAGTTCATATCCCAGCAACCACATGGTGGCTCACAACCATCGGTAATGAGATTGGATGCCCTCTTCTGGTGTGTCTGAAGACAGCTACAGTGTACTCATAAATAAAATAAAATAAATAAATCATTAAAAAAAAAGGAAAGTATAGTAAGAATTGAGTCGGGCATTGTGGTGGCACACCCCTTAATCCCAGCACTCAGGAGGCAGAGGCAGGTAGATCTCTGAGTTAAAAACCAGCCTGGTCTACATAGAGAGTTCCAGGACAGCCAGGGCTCCACAGAGAAACCCTGTCTCGAAAAACCAAAAAAAAAAAAAAAGAGTTCCAGGGCAGATGTCTGTCTCAAAAATAAATAAATAAATAAATAAATAAATAAATAAATGATCCAATAGTACTATTATATCTTTTTTTTGAGAGAGAAAGAATGTGGCTCAAGGAGGCCGAGAGAGGCTATCGGGTCCCCTAGAACAGGAGTTACTGACATTGTAGCCTTCCATGTGGGTGCTGGGAACTAACCCCCACTTTTCTCCAAGAGTAGCGAGTGCTCTTAAGTGTTAATCCATCCCTCTAGTCATTGTAGTAAATTGGACTGAACTCTAGCAATCGTTCTTTGTCAGCCCTCTTAAAGCTGGGGTCACTTGCACACCACCATGTCTGACTCCTCTTCAGTGGGGACATCCTTTTAGTGCCATCTTGAGATATGGTTCATAAGCCACATGATGTACCTGCACCTGCTTTCACATTTATTTTTGTGTGTTGGATCAGGGAGCATGCTTGGCAGAACATAACTTGTAGGAGTCTGTTCTCTTTTACCATGTGGGTTCCAAGGATGGAACTCAGCTTGTCAGTGTTGGCAGCAAACACCTTATCCCCTGAGACATCCTGCCAGCTTCAATTTACTCTTTAATATGTACAATTCAATGAGTATTAATATACTCTTGGGGTTGTATCATCAGCTCTGTGCAGTTTTAGGACATTTTCATCTTCAAAGGAACTCTTACACACATTAGCAATCATACCTAATTCCTCCATCGGCTGGCAACCACTAACCTACTTCTGTGGATTTGTCTATTCTGGGCATATACATGGGTCCAAGAAACATGTAGTCTATGTATATTCAAATGTAAGTAAAGGTTATTGTAATAATCTTTGTTCTTGTTTTCTCTTTTTACTATTTTACTTATTCACTTTACATTCTGCTCACTGTCTTCTCCCAGTCACCCCCTCTCCCACAATTCTTGCCCCATTCTCCCTCCCCATTTTTTTTTTTTTTTGAGACAGGGTTTCTCTGTGTAACCCTAGCTGTCCTAGAACTCAGAAGGTAGACCAGGGCTAGCCTTGAACTCACAGAAATTCACCTGCCTCTGCGTCCTGAGCTGGGATTAATTGTTCATGGAGTGTGCTACCATGCCCACCTGAGATTCTTTTTTTTTGTTGTTGTTGTTTTTGTTTTTTGAGACAGGGTTTCTCTGTGTAGTCCTGGCTGTCCTGGAACTCACGCTGTACACCAGGCTGGTCTCGAACTCAGAAATCTGCCTGCCTCTGCCTCCCAAGTGCTGGGATTAAAGGCATGAGCCACCACGCCTGGCCCCACCTGAGATTCTTACAGTTTTTGTTTGATACAAGTATATTGTCTGATGTAGCTAGTCTCTGCTACTTTGTAAGTTCTTCTTCCTTTTCCCACCTTTTAGTCCCCCCTACCGGTTTCACCCCTTTAGCACCAGATAGGGAAGAAGTATAGAGAGAGGAGAAGTGGGGGGGGGGGGTCTGAATACTTCCTTTTGTTTCTTCTTTGACCATGGCTACTAACAAACTAAAATCAACCTCCTTAAATGACCAAAAAAACTACCCACCATGTCTCTAGGGACTCTTGAATTTATACACCGTCTGAAAAATTCCCAGAATTCTAATTACAGAAATTATTTGTAGCTGGTAAAACCACATTTGCTAGAGCATGAAGCAAATCACAGTCAGCTGTTGCAGACGACAGTCTGAAATAGCCCCATATCTCCACACCAGGGATTAAAATGAAAACTTCTTTATAATATTTCTATGTTTTTTAAAGAAACCAAAATTCTTTCTCCAGTCTGAAATCTTCCCTTCTCACTTCAAGCCTACTCAGAGATTTTTGTACCACAGAGCTTTCCAACATTTTCTTATAAGCATTTTCATAATATGCTGAAACATGGAATAAACTTAAGAGTGAAACTCAAATAGCACTGAGCAGTGCTGACACATGCCTTTAATGTCAGCACTTGGAAGACAGAAGTGGATTTCTGTGTTCAGGGCCAGCATGGTGTACAGAGTAAGTTCCTGGATAGCCATGCTACACAGAGAAGGCCTCTTTTAAAAAATCAAAACCAACCAACCCAACAAAAACAAGCAAACCAACCCTCATATAGCAACCATTTAAGTTGTACAAATGACATTTTAGTGTGCATACTTTTGGGGAAGGAGAGTGACAGGGGTCTCACTATGTAGCACTTGTAGTCTGAAACTCTCTGTATAGACCAGGCTGGCCTCACACTCACAGAGATCTGCTTGCTTCTGCCTCCCCAGAGCTGTGACTAAAGGTGTGTGGCACCATGCCCAGCTAGCAGCATACTATTCTTTTAAATGTTACTTATTTATTTTATGCAAATAGGTGTTTTATCTGCATGTTTGTCTGTGTACCACATACATGCCTGGCTTCCAAAGAGACCAGAGGAAGACATTGGACCCCTGGAACTGAAGTCACGGGTGGTTGTGAATTGCCATGTGAGTGCTGGGAACCAAACCTGAGTCTTCCCCAAGAGCAACAAGTGCTCTTAACTGCCGAGCCCTCTCTCCAGTCCTCCCATTCTATTTTTAATGCACTCAAAATACATATGTTTTATAAAAATTGATATTCTAGTTACTGTTTGGTAACCTGCTTCTTTTTTTTTTTTTAAATCAAGGATACTCATGAATAGTGTGCCATTTCAATGCAGGTATACAGTTCTCAAAAGGCTGATCTGGACATGGTGGCTCATGTCTGTAATACAAGCACTTGGGAGGTAGAGGCAGGAGGAAAAACAGGAATCAAAGATCATACTCAGCCGTATGAGTCTGAGGACAGGCGGGACTACATAAAACCCAAGGAAGAAAGAGGGGTTGAGAAAGAGGGAAGAAATGTGTTGTCAGTGGAGCTGGCCCTGATGGCAAGGGCACGGTGAGCTAACCCCAAGGGTGTGAAAGCCTTCCCTGGGCAACACTGTGGGATTGACTTTGGCTTTGGAGGCATGAGTGTGTGAATACAGGTGAGCTGCCCTAAGGATATGAGGGTGTATGTGTGTATGTGTGTGTGTGTGTGTGTGTGTGTGTGTGTGTGTGTGTGTGTACTGTCCATGCCCCTGACAGTTGCTGCATTGGGTGATCTCTTCCCAGGCAGTACAGGAGAACTAGCCATGGTGGTGTAGATGGGGAGAGCTGGCAGCCTGACCAACTCATCCAGGCCATCGTGTTGGCCCACAGCAAAATTCCTCATTTATGAGCTGATACAGGATGAGAAAAGGTTGGTCCTGCTGATCCAGAGCTGCAGGACCTCCATGACACAGGGTAACAACAGGAGAGGAGTCCTGGTGAGGAGCCATATTGATGGTGTAGCAGAAACTAGAGGCCTCAAACCAGAGAAATGGCCCATTGCAGTGAACATTTGCAAATAAATATGTGTGGACAATAGGGTATACCGTGGGGACACATTGTGACATACCACAGTTTCCACAGTGAGATGTTGTCTATGCTTTATTTTGTTTTGTTTTATTTGTTGTTGTTTTAATTTTTGTTTTGGGGGTTTTGGTTTTTGGTTTTTCTTTTTTTTTTTTTTTCTTTTTTTTGAGACAGGGTTTCTCTGTGTAGTCCTGGCTATCCTGGAACTCACTCTGTAGATCAGGCTGGCCTCAAACTCAGAAATCTGCCTGCCTCTGCCTCCCAAGTGCTGGGATTAAAGGCGTGCGCCACCACCGCCCAGCTCAGACACTCTATCTTTGGATTTACCAGTGAACAAAATGGACAAAGATTCCTGCACTTTTTTCCTCTTTGAATTGCAGTTCAAGATAATTAAATATCTTTTTGTCAAAGAAACTTCTCTTTTGTGAGGATGAGGAATTAGAAGTTATTTTTGATTTTCGAGTTGTTTGTTTTGAGACATTGTTTCTCTGTGTAGCTTTGGCTATCCCCAAACTTACTCTGTAGACCAGGCTGGCCTTAACTTGAGAGATCTGTCTGTTCCTGCCTTCCAAATGTGATTGGTTCTAATGAATCAATTAGAATTAATTGAATGAATTAATTTGAATCAATTGGGAATCTGTGTCCAGATACTAAAGGTCTTTATCCCCAATTGGTTTTTGATTGATCAATAAAGATGGCAGTGACCAATGATGGGACAAAGGGAGACAGGGTGGGGCCCTTAGAGTTTCATGGGGTAGGACTCTGGGGAGGAAAAAGGATAACCATGATGTGGTGGGAGATGG
>NW_021604757.1:3506300-3572665 GCF_004785775.1 Grammomys surdaster | reverse complement strand
TGGCCACTTTCCTGATTGGACCTAGCATAACAGGCAGAGGATTAAAAATGCCCAGCCATTGAGCTAAATAACATATTAAAAATAAACTAATGTGTATATGTCTTTATCTTTCATTCCAGGAACCAAAGATTCCCTGGGCAGGCAGCTGGAAGCCCGATCCACTGGGAACATAGTAGTTCTTTATAGTAGATGTCCTGTTAATAAATGAAGAAAGAATGGAAGGAACGAGGCAGTTAAACTCAGCATTGGGGGCTGGCGAGATGGCTCAGTAGTGAAGAGCACTGGCTGCTCATTCAGAGGACCCAGATTTGACTCTCACCACTCACATGGTAGCTCATGACAATCATATTTTCAGTTCCAGGGGATGCACGTGGTCCACATATACACATACACGCAGGAAAAACACCCATACACACAAAATAAAACAAATCTTCAAATTCAGTATTTGGAGCCGGAGAGTTGCTAAGCAGCACTTGTTGCATATGTAGAGGTCCTGGGTTCAGGTCCCAAACCTAAATGGCAGATTACAACCACCTGTAACTTCAGTTCGGGTGTGTGTGGGGTGATCCAAAATCCTTCTGATCTGTGTGGGTGCTGTGTACATGTAAGCAAAATATTCATCCATATACAATAAAAATAAATACATCTTTTTATTGGGTTTTTTATTTATTTACATTTTAAATGTTATCTCCCTTCTTGGTTTCCCCTCTGCAAATTCCCTATCTCCTCCCCCCTCCCTTCCTCCCTGCTGCTTCTATGAGGGAGTTCTCCTACCCACTCACCCACCCACTCACCTCCCCACCCCTGTCTCACTGCCCTAGCAGTCCTCTCTACTTGGGTATGGAGCTTCTACAGGACCAAGGACTTCCCCTCCCATTGATGCCCAACAAGGCCATCCTCTGCTACTGGATATTTAGCCATGGGTCCCTCCATGTGTACTCTTTGGTTGGTGGTTTAGTCCCTGGGAGCTCTGGGGGGTCTAGTTAGTTGATATTGTTGATCTTCCTATGGGGTTGCAAACCCCTTCATCTCCTTCAGTCTTTCCCCAAATAACCCTATTTACAAAATGGGGTACAGAGCTAAACAAAGAATTCTCAACTGAAGAATCTCAAATGGCATGGCGGAGAAGCACCTAAAGAAATGTTCAACATCCTTAATCATCAGGGAAATGCAAATCAAAGCAACCCTGAGATTCCATCTCACACCAGTCAGAATGGCTAAGATCAAAAACTCAGGTGACAACAGATGCTGGTGAGGATGTGGAGAAAGAGGAACACTCCTCAGCTGTTGGTGGGATTGCAAGCTGGTGCAAGCACTTTGGAAATCAGTCTGGTGGTTCCTCAGAAAATTAGACATAGTACTATCTGAGGATCCAGCTATGCCACTCCTGGGCATATCCCCAAAAAATACTCCACCACACCACAAGGACACATGCTCCACCATATTTATAGCAGCTTTACTTATAATAGCCAGAAGCTGGAAACAACCCAGATGTCCCTCAACAGAGGAATGGATACAGAAAATGTGGTACATTTACACAATGGAGTACTACTCAGCTATTAAAAACAATGACTTCATGAAATTATTAGGCAAATGGATGGAACTAGAAAATATCATCCTGAGTGAGGTAACTGAGTCACAAAAGACCACATATACTATGCACTCACTGATAAGTGGACATTAGGAAAAATGCTCAGAATACCCACGATACAACTCACAGATCATATGAAGCTCAAGAAGGAAGACCAAAGTGTGGATCAGTCCTACTTAGAAGGGGAAACAAATTCATCTTTTAAAACTCAGTAATTTGTATCTTCTAGCAAAATGATTGATGTAGTCAATAATCTTCAATGGATTTAAGTAGAAGAAACACTGACCATGAAAGGGTGGGGCTGGGAGGTTACCTTACTGGTGAATTAACTACTTCGATACACACACACACACACACACACTGACCTCATGATGCGATGGTGTGCATGAGTTGTTCGTGACACCATCCTCAAAAACTTGACTGGGAATATAATCAGGCTTCAAGTCCAGTTTTTTTTAATGATTTACTTTTTTTTTTTTTTTGGTTTTGCCTGCATGCATATATGTATGAGGGTGTTGGATCCTCTGAAATTGGAGTTACAGGCAGTTGTGGGCTACCAGGTGGGTTCTGGGAATTGAACCCCGGTCCTCTGGAAGAGTAGCCAGTGCTCTTAACCACTGAGTCATCTCTGCAGCCTCAAGTTCACCTTTCATGTGCAGGAATACAGAGGCTAGAGGGATGAACGCCACTGTGGGAGAGCAGCAGGCAAATACAGAATGTAGGGCATTCTATGGGTAAGACCGACTCAGCTTCTCCAAGAAAAGAACGGGGATAGCGATGCCTGGGAAGCTGGGACAAGGCTCAGGTAAGTGCTTGCTTCCCATACATTAAGCCCTGTGTTTCATCTTCGGCATTACGTAGAGTGGGCACAGTGACACACACCTGTAAAGTGAATTATTTATTCTAGCTAGCCAGTATAGAAGACACACAGTCCTGGTATGCCATTTATAAGCTGTAAGCCTAGATTGGGCAGGTCTGAGCTATTCTAACTTATATCCCAGCCATACGCCCCTTGTGACTTGCTGTTTCTCCTGTCCACGGGCTCGTGGTCCATCTCCTCTCATGGTGGTGGCCTCCTCTTCAAAGTCTCCTTCCTCCTTCCGGTCCTCCTGAGGCCCCCTCACTCAATCCTCAAGTCCCACCTTTATCTCTCTACTGCCCAATCACTGGCTCTTTTATTAACCAGTTAACTTTAAACTGGGGAGGAGGATTTACACAGCATCTCTCGGTGTATATGAGGTCCGTGAACCCAGCACTGGGGAGGAGAGGCAGGAGGATCAGAAGTTTAAGGTCACCCTGAGCTGCTACCTGTCAAGTTGGAGGCCAGTATGGGCTATATGAGGTTCTATCTCTCAAGTAAATGGATAAATACCTGCATATATTTAAAACATATGCTTTATGGACAGAAGTGATGCTACATAACTTTAATTCTAGCACTCAGGAAGCAGGAACAGGCAGATCTCTGTGAGTTAGAGGCCAACCCGGTCTATAGAGTGAGTTCCAGAACAGCTAGGGCTACACAGTGAGACTTTTGTCTCAAATATATATATATATATGTATATGTATATGTATATGTATATGTATATGTATATGTATATATGTATATATGCTTTAATTATTTCTAATTAGTGTACATAGCTGTGAAACCTCCAGCCTAATGAAATAGTCTTCCCTTCCCAAAGTTTCCTTATTTCCCCGCCTCAGTAATTTCTTCTTGAATCTCTTTAACCACAAATACACTATTGATGAATGAGTATTTTGTAGAACTCCATATAACTAGACATGAATTTTTATGTGTGTTATGTGTGTGTGGTATATACAGGTGTGTATGAACAGTGCACAACCCATGTAAATGCACATCCTGAAGTGACATCAGGTTGGAGGCAAAGGCTTTTGCCTTCTGAGCCATCTTACTGGCTCAAGGTTATTTTTTGATACAGGGTTTCTCTGTGTTGCTCTGGATGTCCTGGAACTCACACTATAGACCAGGGTGGCCTCAAACTCACAGATCTTTCTGCCTCTGCCTCCCAAGTACTGAGATTAAGGCATAAACAACCACTGCCCAGCTCAAGGTAAATATTTTTAATATTAATGGTTATTCCTTCAACATGGCTATATTTGTATGCATTGGGAATGTTCATGTCTCATAACTTGATCAGCCTTTTAAGTTTAATAATTTAAGACCTTCCAGAGGCCTGAGTATGTGGAGGTCCCTGGAGTGTTGTCTGCTAGAAAAAGCACAAGCATTTCACAGCTCTTCCGACAACTCTTACTCTAGCCATCTTTTGGTAGTGTGTTTGACTGTATCCTTTGTAATGTCCTTTATAACAAGCTAGTAAAAATTAAAAATACTTACTTCCCAATGTGAATCACATTGGCTTAATTTTAATATTTTCTTGTATGTATAGGCATGTGTATGTGCCTGCATGTATGTATGCATGCATGCATGCATGCATGTATGCCTGTTCATGTGTGTATGTGTACACTTGTAGGTGTGTGTTTGTGCACGAACCGTGTCATTCTTCAATATTTGAGTATCATTCCTCAAGAGTCTTCTACTTTCTGTTTGAGACAGGGTCTTGCATTGGCCTGGAACTTAGCAAGTAAAGCTCCTGGCCAGGGAGCTTCTAGGATCTGCCTGTCTTTGCCTCCCATTTTTATGTAGACACCATTACTGTGCCCAGTATATATATTTTTAATATGGGTTCTAGAGATCTAAACTTAGGTCTTCACTCAAACAAGACAAGTCTTCTACCAGACTGAGCCACTAACAACCCCCAACTTTTGTTCTGAGACAGACTCTCCTGTAGCTCCAGCTGTCTTACCAACCCTCCATAGTTTAGACAGTCCTTGAACTAGCTTCCTCTGTCCCTCTACCTCTCAAGTTCAATCATGTCCAGATGGTTTTGTTTTTTGTTTTATCTTGTTTTGTTTTTTTGAGACAAGGTCTTTCTACATAGTCCTGGAACTTTGCTATATAGATCAAGGCTAGCCTCAAACTCAGAGATCAGCCTGCCTCTGCTCCCTGAATGCTGGAATTAAGAATTAAAGTTGTGCACCATTATACCTGGCCAGCTGTTTATTTATTTTTTCTTACATTTATGTGTGTGTGTGTGTGTGTGTGTGTGTGATGTGTGCAAGTGTATGTCTCATGGTGTGGTTACTGTAGAGGTCAGAGGACAGTTTACAGGAGTCAGTTCTCTCTTTCAACCACATGTTGTGGAAATCAAACTTGAGTCATCAGGCTTGGCCACGATTACCCACTGAGCCATCTGATAGTCCTAATTTTTTAAAAATAGAATCTCTACACGTAGCTCTAGGTGACTGGCTGTGTAGACTCTGCAGGCCTTGCACTTGTAGCGTCTTCCTGCTCTGTCTCCTTAGGACATAATCCTTGGGATTATAGACAAGTCCTAGCAGGCCTGAGTTACTCAATGCTGAGGACCAAACCCAGAGGTTTGTGTATGCTAGCTAAGCACTAACAACTGAGGTACATCCCCAGCACCCTCTACATCTGACAATCTTAGTTAGTAAGGAGTAAAGATTGAACATCTTATTTTGTGTTGTTTTGCTTTTAGGATAGTGTCTCACATAGCCCAGGCTAGCTTGAATTTCTGATCCTCCTGCCTACCTCTCAAATGCTCTACCTCCCAAATGCAACTGTGTGTGTGTATAGAGAACTCTGGCCAGCCTCTGGTGTCAGTCTTTGGTATGGAGTCTCTTACTGAAACCTAGAGGTCATTGATTAACTATACTGGTTGGCCAGCAAAGTGCAGAGATCTGCCTGGTTTTGCCTTCCTAGTCTTGGGATCGCTGGGCCTTTGAAGTGGATTCTGGGGATTGGATTCTGGCAGGTGTGGCCTCCCAACTGCCATTTTATCCACCGTACTACTACTTCAGCCTCTCACTTTTTTTTTTTTTTTTTGAGACAGTCTCACTATGCAGCCTAGGCTAGCCTGAAACTCACTATGTAGCCCAAACTGGGCTAACACTCACAGAGATTCATCTGCTGCCTCTCAAGGGCTACGACTATAATTTCATGCCACCTTGCCTGGCTCAGCCCCTTACTCTTTATGTTGATGCTGTTGGGGGGGCTCCTCAGCTACAGAGATTCCATTAGTCTCCATTTTATACTAAGCTAAATTCCCAGAAACAGCTTCTGGCTCAAATGTCTGGATGAGCCCGAGCCTCGGGATCCTGCTCTATATTTCACTGGCTGGCTCCCAGCCAAGGCCAAGATCACAGCTGCCATGAGCTCTGATAGGCTGGCCTCAATCCAGGCCAAACTATCAAGTAAACCACCTGAGACACTTGATATGCCGGAGACCACCTAAAATACAAGTGTGAAATACCCAATATATGCGTGAACCTGATTGGATGCCCTCTACCCCACCTAGTCTGTGGTTTTTGTCTTAAAAAGTTGTTCTGTTTTGCCTCTGACTGACAAAGTTTGTATCCTGGACCCAGCAGTCTCCCTGATATATCAGCCTTTGAATAAAGAAATCTCTCACTTGCTCAAACCTGGCTTTCATTATTACTCCCAAATTCTCGGACCCTAACAGTTGGGATCCACTATTTCAAGCCCCAGGACCAGCCATTTGAACTCGGTCATCAGAGTAGCCTCTGGAAGTGAGTACTGGGAAGTTGTGAATTGTTGGCACCTGTTCTGTGACCCAAGAAAGAAAAATCCAGACACAGTATTGCTCCTATGGTCGGAGGGGGAGACAACAGGAAAGTGGCTGAGACTACTGGTGGTCTGGTTGAGCATCAGACCCTGCAGGCTCTGCTTGGAGGAATCTGAGAACTGGTCTGTCAGCTCTCTGGGAGGGAGTAACTGAGACAGCTGGTAGCCTGTCGACTCCCTCAGAGGACATGGCTGAGGCTCAGGCCATAGGCTCCTCTTGGGAATGTGACTGAGACATTCTGCTCTGGGGACAGACTTGTCTTACTAATAAGTTACTCTGTCTGTACCCTTTTTATCTACTTCTCCTGCGTCTTTGTTTATGGCAGGGCATAAGTCCGTTCGTTGTTGTCAAATCTGTTTGGTTATACTTTGTTGTTTGTTATTTGGTCTTGTACTGTATTTTGACATCATATGACAGTCACCATCTATTGATCCTGGCTTATCCCTCTTGCTCTTCAGCATTTCAAGGATTTACAAAAGAAAGCCCAGGAATCCAGAGACTCTGTCTTCCGTGGGAAACTCCGTACTCTCTGCCAACTTGAGTGGCCAGCCTTGGCGTGGATTGGCCCCAAAGGGCACCTTTAATTTATTTGTTTCCATTGCGGTCCGAGCCAAGATCGCCGGGACACCCAGGCCACCCAAACCATATATCCTATATTGTGGTCTGGATCCTCCTCTCTGAGGGATCCCTGAAATGGCTCCTCTCTCACCTCCAGGGCCAACAGGAGACACCCCCTACCCTTTGCCTTGTCAAGCCTCAGACACCAGTCCCACTCCCCTTTGAGAAGGAAGCCCTGCTGCTCCTTTACGTTTGGCCACCCTTAGCAGACGCAAGGGACTCCATCCCCTCCCCCACTGGCCCTCTTTATCCCAAAAATCTGAGGATGAGGACGCTGCTATAACAGTTCTCTCGCTGAAGGCACTGCTAGAGCCCCGAAATTTTCCTCCTGCAATCTGGTCCTCTCTTTCTCCTCACACCCGTTCTGGCTCAACTAATCGGCTGGATGCAGGCCCTGCAGAGCTTGCTGTTCTTTTCCCCTGCCGAGCTCCCCAGGTGCAGGGAGGAGGCTAGGATGAGGGCGGTGGTGTTGGTGGAATGGAGATCCCTATTGGGTTTGTATTCCTTTTAGGACTAATGGCAAATATAACTTGAAAAATGCGACTCCCCCTTCTCTGAGAAGCCCTAAAGCATGATTTCTCTTTGGGAAACAATTTTTTCATACCCACCAGCCCACCTAGGATGATTGTTAACAATTGTTATGAGGGCAGTGGTGGCGCACGCCTTTCATCCCAGCACTTGGGAGGCAGAGGCAGAGGCAGGCAGATTTCTGAGTTCAAGGCCAGCCTGGTCTACAGAGTGAGTTCCAGGACAGCCAGGGCTACACAGAGAAACCCTGTCTCGAAAAAAAAAATTGTTATGGACTCTCTCTTTACATATGAAAAGAGAAAGGGTCCTAAGAGTGGCCAGGAAACTGGTTCCTGGACAGAAATGGACGTCCATCACCCTTCCTATGGTCATAGAGGCAGTCTTCCCATTTCTTCTGACCAACTGGAACTCCAATTCTGATGAAGGTAAGGAGTCCCTGAGGGTCTACCGCCAGGCTCTATTAGGTGGTCTCCAGACTGCTGCAAAGTACCCCAAAAATTTATTTAAGATTAGCTAGGAAATGCAGGAACCAAGGGAGTTCCTGACAGCCGCTCTGGAGCGATTGATGGAGGCCCCTGGCACTTACTTGCTCATCGATCCAGAGGCAGAAGAAAGCAGGAGAGCTATTAATATCGCTTGTGTAACTCAGTCAGCTCCAGATATTAGAAAGAAACTCCAGAGAATGGAGGGTTTTAAAGGCTAGTTGAGATCCCTACCAAAGTATTTAACAACAGGGAGGATCAGGAGGACAGACAGGCTAGAAAAACTGCCAAGTCATAATGGCAGCCATTAATGGGGATACCAGCCAGAGACCTTGGCTGAGGAAGGCCAAAGGGGAATTGGTCTATGCGCTCCCAAGGACAAAGAAGGGAGGGGCCACCTTTCTAACAAGACCAATGTGCCTATTGCAAAGAGTTTGGATATTGGCATAAATACTGCCCCAAATGGGGAAAGGAGAAACCCAAACCTAGGATTCTCCACCTTGAGAGGGACTGAGAGTGTCAGGGCTTGATTTCACTCCCCAAGCCCAGGGTAATCTTAAGAGTGGAGGGAAAAGGCTGGAGAGATAGCTCAGCAGTTAAGAGCACTGACTACTCTTCTAAAAGTCCTGAGTTCAAGTCCTAGCAACCACATGGTGGCTCACAACCATCTGTAATGTGGATCTGATGCCCTCTTCTGGTGTGTCTGAAGACAGCTACAGTGTACAGTGTACTCACATGCATGAATTAAATAAATAAATCTTTAAAAAAAAAAAAAAAGAAGAAGTAGAGGGAACGCCAGTTAGCCTCTTGATTGATACTGAGGCTGAACTATCAGACTTAAAATCAGGTGGGCTACTGACCTCCCAACAGAGTTTAATACAAGGGGCCACAGGTACTAAATCCTACCCATGGACTACTGTCAGGGAGAAGGACCTAGGGGAAGTCATTCATAGTGATCCCTGAACACCCTTACTCCCTTTTGGGTCCAGACCTGTTACTAAGGGCTCAAATAATCTTCTAAGAAAGTGAGATTGCTATAGACTTTCCTCAGGAGGGGAACAACAATCCAAGCCCAGACATAACCTTACCTCTGGAGGAAGAGTTCCTCCTTAATCCTGAGGTCAGAACAAAGAACAGCAAAGAAAGCTCACTGTTAACAGAATTACAGTCTAAATTCCCACAAGTCTGAGCTGAAAACAAGCCACTGAGTCTAGCACATCTAGCCCCAGTGATTGTACAAATAATACTAGGGGCTGAACCCATTTGGGTCAGACAGTATCAAATGTCTCTACAAGCTCCAGGAGGCATAAAAATTCATATCAACTGCCTCAGAAATGCAGGAATCTTAATTACTTGCCAATCTCCTTGGAATACCTTACCCCCTTCTGCCAGTGTGAAAGCCTGGAACCAATGACTTCAGACCAATCTAGGATATAAGGGAGGAAAAAAAAAATTGAAGACATTCACTCAATTGTGACTAACATTTACATCCTGTTTAGCCCTGAGAAACATATACTATAAACTATATTATATATTTATATATATATATATATATATATATAAACTATACTGTCTTGTACCTAAAAGATGCTTTCTTTAGCATCACATTGGCCAAATAAAGAGCCAGCCCCTGTTTGCTTGAATGGAATAACCTGTCCACCGGATTTAATGGCCAATTGACTTGGACATGCCTACCATAAGGGTTTAAGAATTCCCCAACCCTTTTTGATGACGCCTTGCACATGGACCTGGGTGAGTATCCTTTTGGCTCTCCCCAGGTCACACTTCTACAATATGTAGAAGACTTACTGATAGCAGCAGACTTTGGAGTATCAAGTATCCTCTAAGAAAGACAAATTTATGCATCAGAACAGCCATGTATTTGAGCTTCGACCTCAACAAAGGTGTGAGATCTTTGTCTCTCAAAAGCAAGCTATCCTAGGATCGATACAATCCTCACCAAGAGGCAGATCTGTGAATTTTTAGGAGCTGCAGGTAACTGCCAGTTATGGATCCTTGGGTTTGGCCAAGCCCCTCTGTGAGTCTATGCAGGGCTCTTAAGGTAGATCCCCATAGACTGAAACAGAGGAAAAAACTTTTTAAGATAGTAAACAGGCCTTCCTCTCAGTTCCCTCATTGGCACTGTTAGATATTTCTAAACCCTTTCATTTGTTCATGGATGAAAAGAAAGGGATTGCAAAGGAGGTGTTGATTCAGAGACTTGGGCCCTGGCATCATCCAGTGACATTCTTGTCAAAGAAGTTGGACCCTGTGGCTGCTGGATGGCCAGCATGTCTGAGAATCATAGCTGCCACAGCTCTTCTAACAAAAGACTCTGATCAATTGACTTTGGGTCAATATTTGATTATTAGTGCCCTTCATGCTGTGGTGAGCCTATTAAAAAGCCCACCTGATAGATGGCTGACTAATGCCTGGTTAACCCATTACCTTGCTCTTCTACTAAACCAGCCTAAAATAACCTTTGCCTTGTCTGCAGCTCTCAACCCAGCTTCCTTGCTGTCTGAAAAGATGGGAGAGCCCCTCTGACTGCGTAGAAGTGATATCACATTTCCAAAGCATATGACCAGATTTAATAGACAACGCACTGATCTCCCTGGACTTGGAGATGCATACCGATGGCAGCAGTTTCATGAAAAATGGGTAAAAGGCTGGCTGGGGTAGCCGTAGTTACCCTGGAGGGTACCCTTTGGGTTAAGGCCCTTTCCCCTGGAACTTCTGCCCAGAGGGCTGAGCTGATTGCCCTCACCATGACCCTTGAACTGGACAGAGGAAAGAGAGTAAACATCTACACTGACAGCCACTATGTCTTTGCCCGTCTCCATGTACACAGGATGATTTACAAGGATAGGAGGCTCCTTACCACAGAGGGAAAGACTATCAAAAACAAACAGGAAGTCCTCAATCTATTAAAAGCTGTCTGGGATCCCAAACAAGTTGCCATGATACATTGCCCTGAACATCAAAAAGGAGACTGCAGAGGCCATGGAAATCAAAGATCCGACCCAGCTACCAAGGAAGCAGCCCAAAAGTCATCCGACACTACAATGATCCCACTGCTAGCTCCCACCCTTCCAGGGGTCCCACCTACTCACCTGAGGGTGATGACTTCATCCAGAAACTGAACCACGCTCCCACCAAGAAAGGATGGTGGTTCATGGCTGACAGCTGCATAATCCTGCCCCAACCCCTGGGGAGGGCTTTGGTCAAACAACTGCATGAGGGATCACATCTCAGTAGAACTAAGCTAGCCACCTTCCATCTTAAATTATATCTCATACCCTCCTTGAATCCCTTTCCCCAAGACATTGTTTCCAGATAGCCAGCCTGTCAGGCCACCAATCTAGTTCCCAGACCATGACGAGGACTTGGAAGAAGGGTGAGAGGTAGAGTATCAGGGATTTTTGTTTTTTGTTTTTTGCTTGTTTGTTTGTCTGCTTTTTTTGTTTTTGTTTGTGTTTGAAATAGACTTCTCTGAGGTAAGACATTATGGATCCAAGGATTTGCTAGTACTTGTAGATACTTTCTCTGGATTGTCGGAGGCGTTTCCAACAAAGAGGGAGACTGCCTCGATGGTAGCAAAGAAATTCTTAGAGGAGGTCATCTCCAGGTTTGGGATGCCTACAGCTCTAGGCTCAGACGATGGGACAGTTCAGTATCTGTCAAAAAGACTGGGATTAGCTGGGCAGTGAAGGCACACATCTTTAATCCCAGCACTTAGGAGGCAGAGGCAAGCGGATTTCTGAGTTCGAGGCCAGCCTGCTCTACAGAGTGAGTTCCAGGACAGCCAGGGCTACACAGAGAAACCCTGTCTCTAAAACAAACAAACAAACAAACAAACAAACAAAAAATACTGGGATCAATTGGAAACTCCATTGTGCATATCACACACACACACACACACACACACACACATGCCCAGAGTTCAGGACAGGTAGAAAAGATGAATCAAACCTTAAAGGAGAACTTAACCAAATTAACCCTAGAGAGTGGCAAGGACTTTCCCTTTTCCTTTTTTAGAGTTAGGAACACCCCACACACTCAGGGACTGACCCCTTATGAGATTATGTTTGGTAGACCGTTTTTCTCTGTCCTAAGTTCAAATCAGAGATGTTGACTGAGTTTCTAATTTTGCTTTGCTTAAGTCAATGCAGGCCCTACAGCACACCTAGGATGGACTGTTCCCCCTCTATGACACCTGTATGAACTACCTCCTTTAAAGCCACATAATCACAAACTGAGGACCTTGTCTGGATCAAATGCCACCAAAAAGAGATGCTGAGTCCATGCTGGAAAGGATCCCACACTGTCATCTTGACCATTCCTTCAGCCATGAAAGTTGACAGAATCAAGTATTGGAAACACCACTCCCACCTGAAGCCAGTCTCTGATGGACAACCCAAGAAATGGACTGTTTAGCCAGATCCACGAGATCCTCTGAAGCCAAGACTTGTCTCTATTTAACTATAATGTCCTCTTTGTCAGTTTTCCCCATCTCTGGTAACCACGTACTCAGCCCTGATGCTCTGGACCTTAGCTTAAAATTAGAACCACAGATGGTGCACTGACAGTCAATGTTACTTCCTATGCATCCTACACTTTTCAGATAGATCTTTGTTCCATCTTTGAGTCTGGGTGTAGATATAATAACTTGGAAGCTAACCTTGCTAAGCTTGGATTCTACCTTTTCCCAGTTGGTTGAATCAGATGACTTTTATTGTAAATCCTGGGATTCTGAGACAATTGTCAGCTCCTGGAGAATAGACTCACCAGACATCTTTTTTTTTTTTTTTCCATTTTTTTTAGAGACAGAGGCAGTTAGCTAAAACTCAGCTGGGAGAGAGGAACCCAATCAGGATCACCATCTTAAATGGTTAGTCTGCTTCCTGGGTGGGGAGGATGAACCTAGGGCCTCTGATTATATATACATGGGCCGGGATCAGGACACACTGGTCACTTTCTAAAAGTTCCCAATCCAGATGGAAAAAGTGCCAATCCCCATCGTGCCTAATAAAATTATCAACCCAGGCTGGGACAAGGGACAGGAAAACACCCCAGTGGGAACAATGGCTCCATATCCCACATCAGGTGGGAGGCCTGGTTTGGGGGGAGTGATCCTGGACCACCAGATCAGGATATACCTGGCTCATCCTTGTCTTTGAGATACATTTTTGGACTCCTGAACTCATCTTCCCCTAACTTGACAGAGGACTGTTGGTTGTGTCTGGACCCTAGACCTCCTTGCTATACCAGAGTTGGCCTCCTGGCAAACTTCAGGACAGGGGCTAGAGATATCAAAAATCTATCCCTCATGATTATTCAAAAGAACTACCCCAGGTGTTGCCCCTGCCATGAGGCACAAACTACTCTCAGGAATACCTAGGGACAGGGACTCTGTTTTTACTCTAGTATCTATAACACTGTAACAAAACCTATGAGTTGTTGAGGCAGGGGACAGGGGTCTCTTCCTACTTCCTGGTCCCACCCTGAGGGTTTGCCTGGTCCTTTGGCCTCACCCCTTGCCTCAACCTGGAAATTCTTTCTGAATCACTTATCATCTGCCTTCTGGCTGAACTCCTTCCCCAGGTTTACTATTATTCAGGTGAGGGTGGGTGAGAGCACCAAAGGTTTTGTTCCCACCACTGGAGATCCCAGGCAATCCTCATCTTGATTCCCATGCTCCTGGATCTTGGGATAGCTGGCAGTCTTGGAATCAGGATAGCTTCCCTTATCACAGGTGACCAAAACTAAAAGACCCTGGGGAATCAGATCGACAGGGACTTAGCCACCTTGGAAAAAGAAATCTATCAACCACCTGACCTCTTTCCTAGACTCACTGGTATAAGTGGTCTTTCAAAACAGGAGGAGCTTCGACCTACGCTTTATGTAATGAGGAGGCCCTGGTGTAGCTCTAGGGGAGCAACGTTGTTTCTATACCAATCATACTGGAATAGTTATGGAGAGCCTAAGCTTGGTGAGACAGGTTGAAAGAGAGGGAATAGGCTAGATTGGCTAAACAAAGGATGATTGGAGCCCTCTTCAGCTGGTCACCCTGGGTCTTTAGTAACCAGACTGATAGGCCTTCTGGTATTTACTCTGTTGATAGTGCTATGCACCCTGTTAAGTAAGGCGTAGGTAAAATGTTAAGGCCTAGGTAACTGTTACCTGGCTAGCCTGCCATTATAAGGAAACTTTCTCATAAGTTTCTGCTGTTACTAGGAAACTTTCTCATGCCCGAGTTGATTACATAGTCTGTTATATTTTGTGCCCTTGGAAACTGATCACAATAGAAGTGACAACTGCTTTGTATAGTTACCCACAATAAATCTGGACCTGAACAATCACCCAGCATCACTTCCTGCACCTATATACAAACTTTTATGCTATTTGCCCTCATCAGCTTGCCCCTGGGATGGACCCTAAGACTTCCATTTTGAGTAGGGGTTAAGTAAAGTTTAAGTTCCCAAGACCTCCCTAGGACTGAAATCCTATTTTTTAGAAATAGACATGTATGTGGGTAATGGCAAGTTAAGACCTGAATGTTAGACAAACTCTATCCTGGTAGACAAGTTAAGACATGAATATTAGACAAGGCAAGTCCCCTGCCACTGTTGAATACTCCAACCAATGGGAACAGGATAAGAGTAACAAAGACATGTTCCTAAGGAAACCTCTATCCCTAAATCCTGACTGGTGGAATACCTTGGCACAAATGTTTGTATATCTCAAGCTTAAAAGGCCTCGTAAGACCTTAACTTGGAGTCACTGTTCAGCTCCTGAGCCTGAATCGAGCCCCTGGTCAATTAGTCCTGGGGTGTGGCATTCAATAAACTATCCTTAGTTGACTGAGATTGGTGTCTGATTTGTGCAGTGATTCCCAAATCCCAACACACTCTTTGCCTATTAAATTTCATTTCCCACTTTCTGGGAGATAGGATAAATGTTGTTAAGCTCATGGTCCCAAGGACTCAGTATAACCCCTTATATACTATACTGACCAAGAGTTATGACATCAAAGGTTTGATGTATTACTAGAAAGAGCGAGGAATGTTGGTAGCCTTCATAGCTACAGAGATCCCATCTTGTATATAGTTTTCATTTTGTACTAAGCTAAATTCTCAGGAATAACTTTGGCTCAAATGTTCTGGATGAGTCCGAGCCACGGGATCCTGCTCTATATTTCACTGGCTGGCTCCCAGCCAAGGCCAAGATCACAGCTGCCATGAGCTCTGATAGGCTGGCCTCAATCCAGGCCAAGCTATCAAGTAAACCACCTGAGACACTTGATATGCAGGCGACCACCTAAAATACCAAGTGTGAAATACCCAATGTATGCGTGAACCTGATTGGATGCCCTCTACCCAACCTAGTCTGTGGTTTTTGTCTTAAAAAGTTGTTCTGTTTTGCCCCTGACTGATACAGTTTGTATCCTGGACCCAGCAGTCTCCCTGATATATCAGCCTTTGAATAAAGAAACCTCTCACTTGCTCAAACTTGGTTTTCATAGTAGATTATTCCCAAATTCTCAGACCCTAACAATGCAAACATCATTTTCATCACTATTCTCTCCTATGAAATAAATTCTCTGTAGTAACCCTAACCCCTAACGACCCTTAGAAATCTTCCATTACAGGCAGGACTAACCTTTTCTCCTACAGTTTTTTTGCCCAAGCGTCTTATTCAAGAACTAGTCAAAAATATCATTGTTCCATCTTTCATAACCACTCTCATTTTTTCTAACCTATTCATCTATATGCAACTAATTCATATTACATCTCTAACTCCACTCCCATCAATCAACATTATGAAGACAAAAAAGTAATTTGAAAATTGGAAAGAGGGCAGTGGTGGCGCACACCTTTAACCCCAGCACTTGGGAGGCAGAGGCAGGCAGATTTCTGAGTTCAAGGCCAGCCTGGTCTACAGAGTGAGTTCCAGGACAGCCAGAGCTACACAGAGAAACCCTGTCTAGAAAAACAAAAACAAAACAAAACAAAAAAAAAAAAAAAGAAAAGAAAAGAAAAGAAAAAAAAAAGAAAATTGGAAAGAACAAGCCAGGAGTGGTGGTACATGTCTTTAATCCCAGAATTCAGGGGAGTCAGGAGAAGGCAGATCTCCGAGTTTGAGGCCAGTCTTAGTTAGTAACAGAGTGAATTCTAAGACAGCCAAGGCTACACAGAGAAACTCTGTCTCAAAAAACCCCAAAGCTTTACAGTACAATTAGATAATTTGATAATGTACAACCTAGGGGCTAATTGTTTTGATCTATGTTATTGTTTGTGCCTCCAGCACATGAAACCCTTGGCTGCTGCTTGGGGCAGGGGTGGGGGCTGCCTGTGAGTGTGGTAAGGTCGAGTATAAACAGCATTTGTGGGTATATAATTTGTTTTGCTCTAGGAAGCTAAGCGATAAAGAGAAATAATTGTCAACCAATGAGTAATCTGTAAATTGATGGCACCCCAACCTCCCAGAACTAAGTTTTGTTTCTCAGTCTGCATTTCATTGTCTCACATTTCACTGTCTAGACTTTGTGGAATAAAAAATACACGTAATGTGTGACTCCATCTAGACCCAGGGTAGAAATACTGAATCCTAAAATGAAGGTAGGATCTTAAAAAAAATTATTGTTAATTTTTTTCCTAAGGTGAGTAGGTTTGGATTGGGTAGTCTCTTAATAGAATACTTAAGAGCTTCCTGGTGCCACAGGGATTTTTGCCAGATTGTGCACGCATGCAGTTGATCATCATCTGTATACAAGGCACTTCCCTAACTCTGAAAGCTTGCAACACACATTCCACAAGAAGGAAGGCCTAGATGCAGTTGTCTGTATGCTGGTATGCAAAAAGAAGGGTGTGCCCTGTGTCCACTGTTAGCCAAGCACCATTCATTCATTCATTCATTCATTCATTCATTCATTCATTCATTCATTCATTCGTATTTATTATGTGTACTTTCACTGCAAAGCTGCGTTGCTTGCCCACTAGAGGTCCAGCATGTGCGGTGCGCAGAGGCAAGAACTTCAGATTCCCAGGCCGGGGTCTTCCCTCTAGTACAGCTCTGAGACAAAGAGATGCACCCCTGCAGCTCCCAGAGCTGAGGGCTCCGCCCGCGGCCCCCAGGGTTTCAGAGCGGCTGCTCCTCCACTTCCCGGCCGGAGGGGGCGCTGTAGCGCCGGCACTCGGCCCGCCCCTGCGCGGCGCTCAGCTCGGATCCGCGCTGGCGGGCGGCGCCGCGGTGGTACGTTCCCCTTAGCCGCCCGCCCCCTCCTCCGCGGCCCTCCCCGCCGGTGGTAGGTGCCGGAAGTGCCGCCATTTTGGGGTGTTCTGCTCTGGCGGCGGCGGCAGCGGCAGAGGCGGCGGCGGCGGGACGCGGAGGCTCCCCCGGGATTCAGCCTCAGCAGCGAGGCAGCGGCGGCTGCGGAGACGCAGGCAGCAGCTGAGGCAGCGGCAGGCTCAGGTGCAGCCGCTGGTGAGTGCGGCGGCCGCAGGATAACGGGCCACGGGATGGAGGGAGGGAAGAGGGAGGCTAGAGGGAGGCGCCGCGGGGCGGGTCCGGTTCGGGAGGCTACGGGTCACAGGGCCCTCCGGGCGCGGTTGCTCCCGATTCCCCGCACCCCGGGAACAAGGCCGCGGACTGCTCGGAACTCGGGGCCCATTCGCGTTCGCCTGGCGCGTGCCCCTGCTCCCAGGGAGACCCGCCCTCCTCGTGGCCTTGCCCCCGCTCCCTTGCCCTTTGCCTTCACGCTCCAGGCCCCGAGGGCTTGGTTCCTGTATCGCACCCGAGTCCTCCTCTTTGGGTCCGCTGTGCGAGATCCCACCTGTCTGCCCGAGATGCCGCTTCCCTGACCCTGTCGCCCCACGTGTACTTCGTGCCCACCCCTGGGGGTGTCCCAGATTCCCGCCCCTAGAAGGCAGCGCTTCTCTCGAGCCTCCAGAGCTCTTCCAGTTCTCGCCTTGGGTCCGCCTTGGCTCGCCCTACCCCCCACATCAGGTGCTCATCCAGTCAAGGCCTAGTAGCAGGCTCGAATCTCACCCAGGAGCGCGGACAGCTCTTGAATGTGCTTTCTTTGCTAGGTCCCAGGCTTTGGACTTAAACTCGTTGGTGTCTCAGTTGTGGTGGTTCTGGCAGGGTGTTGTTTTAATTCTCTCAGACCATTGCATATGCTTTTAAGGAGCTTCTCATTGGTTTAGAGACTGACTCCCGGGTGAAAGTGTGAGATTTTGGTCAGAGCTTGTTTTAGCAAAACAGAATCTCTTTCTGGTCCTCAGAGTTAATGGTGTATAAAAGCTGTTGAACAGTTTTAAAGAGCATAGAGTCTGTTCATTGCATTGTTAGAGGTTACTACAAATACCCTTTGCACACTTAAAAGGAACTTAACCTTTAAAAGGTCTCTTCTCTGTCTTCGATTCTCGGAGTTGAAGAGTTTTAATTGTACTTTTTCACTTTTTCTACAGTTTGTTTCTTTTTAAGTCCTTAGAATGACGGTGTCTTCAGGTGGAATTGCTCTTTTTGGTTTTGGCATTAACAAATGTACTTGGAAAATCATGGAGGTTAGAGTGGACAAACTGCAACTACATTGATTTTTTTCTCTGTATACTAGTTTTTATATTAGTAGTTTTATTGACTGAGAATGTGGCTTCTGATCACGACCCAGGGAAGATTGAAGCCTTGCTTATGGGTAAACCAAAGCTGGAACTTTCAGCTGTTAACTTTAGCCATCAAGCTTATGGGTCCTCTGGTTCCTTCTCCACCACCTGTTTCTCTTAAGAATGGCTCTTGGCTCCAGAGAAGAGGTCTCCATTCTCTCATCATTTTTTACCCTTTGGGTTTTCTTTTCTCAAGGATCCATTAGCAGGAGGGGCTGTTGCAGATAGTTGAAATGTTTGTTTGTTTGTTTGTTTTGTTTTGTTTCTCCCCTCCAGTGCCTTGGCTTCCTCACAAAGGAAAGTGACTTATTTGCCCAAGGTTATTATATTAGAGCAAGTACTTTTAAACCATCTCCCACCAAAGGTTCGCTTGCTTTGCCTTAAAAAAAAAATTGACTACACTGTCATGAGCAATGATGCAGATTTGAAATGTGACGGAGTGGGCAGGGCTCTGGGCTTGAAGTTAGAAAGTCTACACTATTTTCAAATCTTTTTGCAGCCGGTTACTAGTTGGTCAAGTCATTCTCTCATTGTGATCCTTATTTTAATCTTCACAGTCCTCTAGGAGTTGGTATCCATTTCACATGGTGTTAGTTCCCTGTGAATATACCTGTGGGCTGATGAGCAGATAGTGAAAATTGGAGCCAGAATGACTTATTTTATTTTATAAAGATACCTGCATACTTTTCTTGTTACAGAAGTTGCAGATTCATTATAAAACATACAGGTAATTCAAATGGAAAGAAATCTTACCTTTCAGAGATTATTGTTAAAATGGGGGGGTGTACAACTTCACCCCCCCAAGACAGGGTCTTCCTATGAAGTCCTGACTGGCCTACCTTCCAAGTGCTGGGATTATGATGAACACCACCACATCTTTCCAACTTTGTATTATTTCCAGCTTAATTTTGTTGGTGTATGTTGTTCTTTTGTGTTGTTGGGGATGGGGTTCTTGGCCTCCCACAGTTGATTATGATGCTGTTTTCCACTGAGTTTTTCCCCCTAGTCCACATCTTTTTCTTTTTTCCTAGGGGTAGGATCTTCATTTTTCTGCAGCTCAGGCTGACCTTGGAATTCACTGCAATTCTGTCTCAGTTTCCCAAGTGCTAGATTACTGGTATATGTCACCATGCTGTCTTGTACGGGTGGAGAAGCAGTTATTATTTACCAGAGTTGGCTTATACTAATCAGTTTGGTCCTGTGGCTCCCTTCCCCCATCTTGAATTCCTGACCTCTTGCTTCTGTCTCCCAAGTTATAGAAAAACAAGTATCACTACACCTGGCTGTGATGTAGCTTTAATAGTAAGTGGTAGGCTTGTTTGTTTTACTGACCACATTTTATTCTTAAGTATATGGTGTTTTGTCAGCTTGTTTGTATGTATAACACATGTATACTCCACAGGGGGCTCAGAAGAGAATGCTAGGACCTCCAGGAGTTGGAGTTAGAGAAATTGTTGTGAGCCACCACATAGGAGATGTGATTCAAACTTGGAACCTCTGAGCCGTCTCTCCAGCTCCCAGCCACACTTTAAATAATTTTAAATAATGATCTGTATTTAATAGTTTCTGCTCATATGAGATAGGCCAGTAGACACTCCATCCAGCATAGGAGCAGAAGAATCCCTCATTTAAACATGAGTGAGAAGAAAGAGTAAGAGAGGAAATTAACATTTATTGTGTATATGTCCATTGTGTGATTTTTTTTTAAATGTCGGGGGAGGGCGGGGGCTCTGTTACCAAAAAGAGTGTGGGTACTAAATTTGGTACCCCCTCCTTTTACTGCACTGTAATCTGTAACTTTGTTTTACTGGGAGACTGGACCTAATAAGGAAGTAGGTTGTTAGGTGGTAGCAGTAGTGAATGCCTTGGGGGAAAAACAGCTGTCATTTAAAGGAAGCAAGAGCACAGTCTCCTCTGCCCAGGGATTTTGGTCTTCCCAACAAATAGCTCTGTACCCCCTGCCTCCCTCACACAGGGAGGGTTTCTCCGTGTATAGCCCTGGCAGTACTTAAACTCACAGAGATCCACTTGCCTCTGCCTTCAGAATGCTGGGATTAAAGGTGTGTACTACCACCATCCAGCTAGCTCTGTACTCAGTAAACCAGCAAGTAATAGGATTTGATTAAGTTCTTTCATCAGCCTTGTAAAAAAAGTGATTTTTTAAAAAATACAATTCACGCACCATATAATTTATCCATTTAAGGTATACAAGTTAAAGTTAGTAGTTTTAAATTTAGAATTACTGTTTTTTGTTGTTGTTTTGACAGTAGCCTGGCCAGCCTCAAACTTACTATGTAGAACTCTGGCCTGCTTTCCATGTACTGGTACTAACAGAAGTGTGTCTGTCACATGCCTGGCCTGTTTTGGTTTTCTTTCTTTTGCTTACAGTTCATTATCCCATATTCTAAATGCTTGAGTCCAGAGGTCCAGAGGTGCTCTGAGGTTTAAGGTGTTTGTTTGTTTGTATTTTTCTGAAACAATGTCTCACTATGTAGCTCAAACCAGATATGTAGACCAGGCTGCCTCAAACTCAGAAATCTACCTGCCTCTGCCAAGTGTTAGGACTAAAGGCATGTGTGCAATGATGGCCAACTGGGATTTAGTTAAAAAAGATTTTTGGGGATGGAGATATTTACATGTACATAATGAGCTGTCTTGAAGTACCAACATGAGCTCTATTTAACTATCCTGTATACTTTCTACATGTAGACTGGGGTGCCCAACATATATTACTCAGAAGTCGGCTAGCCAGTTTATGTGGTAACTATGCTTCAAAAACTCTCATGCTAGTTCAGTGGCAGCTATATTACTAGTTTATTTTTAAATTTAATTCATTGTTACTTTTGACATTGAGCCTCACTATGTAGCCTTGGCTGGCCTAGGACTCAAGTTGACCAGGCTGGTGCCTGTCTCTGCTTCCTGAGTACTGGGATTAAAGGCATGTACCATCTGGCTATTTTAATTGTGCATTCTTATGTGTTTGTGGAGAGAAAGAATGGATATGAATATGTATGCCACTTGTGTGCAAAGTGCCCATAGAAGCCAGAAGAGAGCATTGGATCCTTCTAGAGCTAGAATTACAGGTTGTTGTGAGCTACCTGATATGGGTGCAGAGAACTGAACTGTATCCTGACAGAGCATGAAATGGTCCTAATCAGTCACTAAATCATGTATCCCAGGCTAGTCCTGAATCTGCTATAAATATGAGGATGACCTTGCAAGTCTGATTCTCTAGCTTCTACCTTCCCAAGGCTATGATTTCAGAGGTATATCATTACATCAGTTTTTTGTGGTACTGGGGATTTAACCTATACTCAGAGCTTTGTGTTTATAAATCAAGTACTCTGCCAACTGAGCTTCCTCTCAAGCCCACGTACACCATTATATAATCCCATCAGCAGTGATGATAAGCATTCCAGGTTTTTCATGCTTTACAACTCTTGTTTCTGTAATTTTGTTTAAAATATATTTATTTGTACACATATCTCTATGTATGGGTGTGTGCTTGCTGTGGTACAATGTGGAAAAGAAGCCAGAAGACAATTTTTTTGTTTGTTTTTTGTTTTTGTTTGTTTGTTTTTTTTGTTTTGTTTTGTTTTTCGAGACAGGGTTTCTCTGTGTAGCCCTGGCTGTCCTGGAACTCACTCTGTAGAGCAGGCTGGCCTCGAACTCAGAAATCTGCCTGCCTCTGCCTCCCAAGTGCTGGGCTTAAAGGCATGCGCCACCACCTCCCGGCTCCCTGTGGAATTTTTAATGTATAGTTCCTTGTGAAATACTTGATAATGGTTTCTAGATCCATCCTTACTATTTCATATTTAAATCTGTTGATAGGAAGTCTCTATGTTCACAGAAAACATAAAAATACAGTTGAATATATTGAATTTGTAGCAAGCTACTAAGGGTTTCTTACTAGTTTAGTGGTAAGAGTTAAGAGTTGGGCTGGCTGGTGGTGTCCCACACCTTTAATCCCAGTACTTAGGATGCAGAGGCAGGATCTCTGAGTTCAAGGCCAGCCTAGTCTGACCTACAGAGCTAGTTCTAGGACAGCCAACTCTATACCAAGAAACTCTGTCTCCAAAAAAAAAAGTGACTGATTAGTAGAGTAATGTATATGTAATGTGTATGAAAGAATCCGTAGCTCAAGTCCTTTTTTTTGTTTGGGATTTGAATCTAGGCAAGCTTACACATTCTTAGGCAAGTGCTTTACTACTGAACTATATCTCTAGCCTTAAAGGTTGTTTTCTTGATGAGATCTTTATATTTATCTAATATTATTCTTTTATCTTTCTCCTAAAGCTGGCTGTTAGAATTCCTTAAATGACATTTTCTTTTCTCCTTTTTTCTTTCTCCGCTCATTTAAAATGAATTTATTTATTTATTTATTCATTTATTTCGAGACAGGGTTTCTCTGTGTAGCCCTGGCTGTCCTGGAACTCACTCTGTATACCAGCCTGGCCTTGAACTCAGAAATCCACCTGCCTCTGCCTCCCAAGTGCTGGGCTTAAAGGCGTGTGCCACCACTGCCCGGTGAAATGATTTATTTTATTCATGTGTATATGTATCTGTCAGTATTAGCAGGGACCAGAGAGGGCATTGGATCTACTGAAGCTGGAGTTACAGGCAGTTCTGAGCTGAGGGACAGGGGTGTTGAAATTTGAACTAGCAGGCTCTGGAAGAGCAACCAGTGCTTTCAACTACTGAGCCATCTCTCTACTCCCTGAGTCGATGTCCCTTGCTTTTGAGACAGTCTCGTTAGCCAAAGTCCAATTTTGTATGTAGCCAATGATGAATTTGAACTCTTGATCTTCATGTTTCTGCTCTTCAAATGTTGGCACATACACTTGACAACATTTTCCTGGCTTTTAAAAACTTTATTTTGTGTGTGTTTGCGTGTGTATCATGTCTTGAACAAGGAGATCAGAGGGCAACTTGTGGTAGTTGGTTTTCTTTCTTCCATCTTTACATAGATTTTGGGAGTCAAATTTAGCTCACTAGACTTGTATAGTGGCAGCCAGTTCTACCTTTTTAAAACTTGGGTGGGGTATAGTGGTGCAGCCTTTTTAATCCCAGTACTTGGGAGGCAGAGACAGGCAGATCTTGAGTTTGAGGCTAGCCTTGTTTACAAAATAAGTTCTAGGATAGCTGGGCTACATAGTGAGACCCTGTCTTGAAAAACAAAAGAAGTGCTGGCTTTGGCAGCACATATACTAAAATTGGAACGATACAGAGAAGATTGCCATGGCCCTGTGCGAGGATGACACGAAAATTCATGAAGAGTTCCTTTTTTTTTTTTTTTTTTTCCTGCCTTAGATGAGAGCCACCAGGTCTCTGCTTCTTGTTTGGTTGTCCGTCCTTCCTGCAGCCATGTTCCACTCATGACTTTGAAGGACTATAATCTCTACACCTCTAAATCCCGAATAAACATTAACTTTTGTTAAAAAACCAAAAACAAAAAATATCTTCTCAAAACAAACAAAACACACCCTTTATTTGTTTAGGAAGCTGAGGCAGATGGGTCACAGGCAGATGAGTTCCAGGCCAGCAGGCTATATATATAGCAAGATTGGCTCAAAAACATCACCAACTGCCCTCCCTCTCCCCCATAAACACAAAAACTTGACTCTTATAAGCTAGAGAATGAATGTTACATTTTTTTCTCTAGGCAAAAGGATAAATAGGTGGTATTTTTTTCTTCTCATTAAACATGATTTCCCCATGCTGCCTGGTCTGTCTGATCCAGGATGGTCTTGAATTTTGAAGCCCTGTGCCTTAGTCTACCAAGGGTTGTTTGTTACAGACTACTTCTATTCTTGAAAGTTTTCTAACTTGTATGCAGAGGGCTTGAATTTCATAGAAACTTTTCCTTTCAAAAAGCAAGAAAGCCTGGTAAAAGGACATGATGTGAATATATTTCATTTTATGATTTAAAGCATTTTAACTTTAAATTTAAATGTAAAGTATTGTGCCTTAATTCTTTGTGATATCAAATCAAGGACTTTGTACCTAACCTTTTAAGAAAAGGACTGAGGTTTTCTGAACAGCTTCTGATTTTTTATTTTTCTTTCCCTACACTTAGAACACATGGTAGCAAATGTTGAAGAGTTTAGTTTAGTGGTTATATTGAAATTGAAGATATTATAATTGATTAGAATATGCTTCTTTGGTATGTGTTCAGTCTACTCGCTAATTTGTGCCAGTGATGTTCATCTCTAATAAAATGAAGTTGACTAACTTTTTTCTTCCCAAGTTTAATTTGTTTTGTTTTTGAGAGGTTGTCTCTATGTAGTTCTGGCTGACTTACTGGCCTGCAGCTAGCTAAATATAGTCCTAGGTTTCCTCAAAGTCAGAGATTGCCTGCCTCTGCCTCAGGAGTTCTGGGATTAAAGGTGTGCACCACCATTCCAAGCCCAGCTTTTAGAGCTGTTAAGTTTGGGTGGTTGAGTCCATCGGTCTGTCTGTCTCCTTTCTTTTTATTGATTCTTGATGCACTCTAGTCCAACTCATCTGACATCCCCTTGAGTCTGTCCTCTGTCCTTGCAATCTCCCCACCCAAAAGAAAATAAAAATACACAAAAAAACAAAGCCTAGAAAACATCTCGTCGTGGAAGCTGTATGTCATAGTATGTCCCACAGTATACCTCCCTGTCCACACATCTCTGCTTACCAAGCGCTGGAGTAAAGGCACGTGCAACTACTACTGAGCTGGAACAGATCATTTATTGTAGAGGCTTTTCCCAGTTTCTTGGTGATTGCATCTTTTGTGTGTGGAATATATTCTTTTCCACTAATTTCTTGCCCCCACACACTGCAGTCACCTAGCTCAGTGTTTCTTTCCTAGGTGAATTCTGTCTTAGTGATGCTGCTGCTAACTTCTGTGTTTGGTTGGAGTGGGCTATGACTATGGAGAAACCCTGTGCTGTTTATTAGCCATTTGCCTTACTCTGACTGCCATCTGAGCAAGAGACTTGTAGACACTAAGGAGCAGAAGGATAGCATGATAGTGGTGACTACTTGAAATTTATAACCATTTGATATTGTTAGCTAGCTGATTTCTTCTTGATGACTCTATACTGATTATGGAAATAGTCATTTAAAGCTGTATGAGAGGCTTTCTTCAAAGATATTTCACTAGGAGCTATTTATGTGGTAAAAGATTATTTGTTAGGTCGGTCTCTCTCGCTCTTTGTTTCTTCCTTCCTTTTTTTTTTTTTGTGGTAGTGAGGGAAAACAGGGTCTTGGCCATATGGTAGACAGGTCTATATAATGTTGAGTTAATATCACAGACCCTCCCTTGTTTTGGAACAGGGTCTTACTGAATTTCCCAGGTTGGCCTTGATCCTCCTTCCTCAGTCCTCTGAAGTAAGTAGCTAGGATTTCAAACTTGGGCCATCAAGCCTTGCTAAGTCCCTATTTCTTAGGTAGCAAGAGAAGCAAGTATTACATTTTGTTTGTTTTTTGAAACAGAACTTTCTGTGTAGCCCTGGCTGGCCTGGAACTTGCTCTGTAGACCAACCTGGCCTTGAACTCTGCCTTTGCCTCCTGAGTGCTTGACATTAAAATGCTGCCAGCATTGCATTTTGTAGTTAGCAGTATTTTTCAGCTACTCTCTGCTCCTAATTCAATTCATATTTGCCTTAAAACATTTTAAAAGAAGGATTTAACAATTCATTTTTTATTCCAGACATGGTGGCACATACCTTTAATATCAGTATTTGGGATACCAAGGGAGGTGGCTCTATGAGTTCACGGCCAGTCTATTCTATATAGCAAGTTGCAGACCAGCCATAGTTACATGGTGAGACCCTTTCTCAAAAAACAAAACAATAACAGTAATAATTTATTGCATGTGGAGGCAATTTGTTGCACAAGACACAGTGTACATGTGCAGGGCTAAGGACATGTTGGTATAGTGGGTTCTCCTTCCACCCTGTGGCATCTGAGGATTTACAGGCTTGGGAGCAGGTGTTTAGCCATCTTGTAGGCTCTTGTTTGTTACTTTTTCTTGTTCATTCCTGTAATAGCTTTATGATATGAGTTCATATTTTATTAATGATACCTTCATTTAAGTAAAATTTTTAGTTTTTTGAGGAACAGAAATCACCCTATGTGTTTTTTTTTTTTTTTTAATATCTTTTTAGGAGCCCTGGTCATGCAGTGGGTTAGTGTGAAACATATGTTACCATCTTTTAGTACAGGCTTTCAGGCATCAAGGCAGGCCGTGAAGTCAGGGTCCTCTCACCTTTTCCCCTTCCCAGCACTGGGATTATAGATGTGAGTTATGACTTGTGGCCTCCCTTCAAGTTTTTGTTTGGTTTTGTTTGACACAGGATTTTTCTGTGTAGCTCTGGGTGTCCTGGAACTCCCTCTGTAGACCAGGCTGGCCTTGAATTCAGAGGTCTGTTTGTCTCTGCCTCTGCCTCCTGAGTATTGGTGTTAAATGTGAGCACCACTTCCCATCCTTAATGAATGCTTTTTATAACTAATTTTATTTATTTATTTATTTATTTTTTATTTATTTATTTAGGTATACATGACTGACAGTAATATTGTTTCCTGATAGGAAACTTAAATGAACCATTATTTTGCAAAGTTTTTGTGAGGCATATGGAACTCATTTTCATTTTTGTTAAGTAACTCATTTAAAATTGTTTATTTTTCCTTTTTTTCTTTTGAGACAGGGTTTCTCTGTGAAGTTCCTGCTGTCCTGGCCTCTGCCTCCTGAGTGCTAGGAGTAAAGGCGTGTAGCTGGCTTTATTTTTTTTTTCCTCTTAGAAAATGCTAATGGGCTTGAGTGGAACACAGTAATGTAGGTTGGATGTCACTTGAGACTTTAAATAAAGGATGACGATGAGTGGCTGTGTGCCTAGTTGCTGGAGTCTATCTGGTGTGGACTCAGTAATTTCATGAGTTATCTGTAATAGGAATATCACAGTGTTGTTGTTGTTTTTTTTTCTCTTTGAGAAATGTTAATGAGGGAAAGAAGGAAGCTATTGAAAAGATAGTTTAGCATTTCTAATTTGATTGTTTTTATTTCTTTAATCATTTGGGTTTTAGTAAGTATAGACTATATCAGAGAAATGTGAAAATTTCTTCCTTTCTTTCTTTCTTTCTTTCTTTCTTTCTTTCTTTCTTTCTTTCTTTCTTTCTTTTTTTAAAGACAGGGTCTCACTATGTTGCTCTGACTGTTCTGGAACTCACCATGTAGAACAGGCTGGCCTTCAACTCGTACAGATTGGCATGGGTCACTATATCCAAGCTATGAAAATTCCTGTTTTATTTTGTTTGTATTTGAGATTTTCTCTGCATAACAGAGCCCTGGCTGTCTTGGATTCTCTTTGTAGACCAGCCTGGCCTAGAATTCAGAGATCCACCTGCCCCTGCCTCCTGAGTGCTGGGATTAAAGGTGTGTGCCACCAAGACTGTCCCTAAGTCCTTTTATTTAATGAGCAGGAATTAGAAGTAAACAAGCAAATTTGTATACAGTAAGGTACAGTTTTGTAGTGTAGAAAATGCTATAAGATATATAGTCAAAGTGTGATTATAAATGTATGTATAGTGCTGAGAACTACTTTGTTTTTCTGAATAAACTACATCCATAGAGCAGATATAAGTGGTCTGTTTTGTTTTTTCTGTAAGTCTGGGGTAGTATGTGTACAGTATTGAACTGATGCTTATGCACAAAGAAAGCTCTGCTTTCCCTACTGTTTACTCAGTTCAGGGCCTTGCATAGAGTAAACATTTGCTCAGTACTCCATTATCTGGTAGAACAACACTTTATGTTTGAAACAGTTCAGTGTTAAGGACTAGGAAGAGGAAATAAATATTGAGATTCTCTGACTTTAAGTTACTGTCTTCTGAAGACAGAATATATAAAAGCCTCAAACAACTTTATGAAAATAATGTGAGCAACTTTTTTTTTTGACTAGAAATTTGGCATAAAAGCTATGCGAGTCTCTATAATCTTGAAGCGTATACCAACTTAAAGTCAGAGGACAGTCAACATGGTGACTGTTTTCTGTAGTGTGAAAGAAAAAGAAAGTTTGACATACAGGTTCTTTTCCTTTTCTCAGTCAAGACAAGATTTTTTTGTTTGTTTGTTTTGTTTTTTTGTTTTTCGAGACAGGGTTTCTCTGTATAGCCCTGGCTGTCCTGGAACTCACTCTGTAGACCATGCTGGACTCAAACTCAGAGATCTGCCTGCCTCTGCCTCCCAAGTGCTGGGATTAAAGGCGTGTGCCACCACCACCCAGTGATAAGATTTTTTTTAAGGGAAGTGTAAACCGTTAGTAAAAATGAAAAGGGACTCACATTTTATAGACTGACTCTCCTTTTTGTTTCTAAATTGTGTGCTATTAAACTGATGTAGCAGAACTGTCCTCTAAGCTTGCCTTATTCCCTTTTCAAATTTCTGAGAAATCGTGCGATGACACTTTATATATTCATTGTTTTTATTGTATACTGTTTCTTTTTAATAGCTCCTGGGCATATCTTCAAGGGGAATTTAAACAGCTTACAGACACTCTTTACTTAAACTAATTTGGGTTATAGATAGAGTTGGGAAACTAGAAACAAAGCCTGTAAAAACAGCTGCAGCAGAATTTAGATGAGTAAATTACCCAACTGGACTCTGAACTGCTTTCTCTTTTTTTTTTTTTTTTTTAAATTTTTATTTATTTGTTATATGTAAGTACACTGTAGCTGTCTTCAGACACCCCACAAGAGGGCATCAGATATCATTACAGATGGTTGTTAGTCACCATGTGGTTGCTGGGATTTGAACTCGTGACCTCTGGAAGTGTAGTCAGTGCTCTTAACCACTGAGCCATCTCACCAGCCCTGAACTGCTTTCTTGATGCCTAATTCCTACCTTTTAGCTGACATAATTTCCTTTGAACCATTTTTCCCCCTTTTAGCTGTAAATTTGAGATTGTTGTTTTACTTTATAAGATAAAAGGTTTTTGTTTTGTTTTGCTAACATTTATATTTAGACTCTAAAATTATTACTATTTGAGATCAATGATAGGCTTTTATGGACACAGGATACTTCTTGAGCTTTTCAAGATATTTTGCTAGCTTTCATGTCTTTGTAGCTTTGATATTAAAAATTGTTGCTATGAAATCAGGTGCTATTTTAAATTATTGTTGTAGTTTTGAGACAGGATCACATTGTGTAGCCTTGGCTGACCTGAAAGCTCATAAAGATTCACCTGCCTCTGCTTCCCAAGTGCTATGACTAAAAGAGGGTCATCACATCTTGCTGCTATTTTAAAAACCTTACTGTATGCTTTTCTGGTGTAATTTCTGTGGAATAATAGACATCTGTAGAAAAACTTTCCAGAAAAGTTTTTTGTAGAAAAGCGTTCCAGGAAGCTTGCAAATTAGCAAAATGTTTTCTGTAGAATTCTGACCACTTTATTTTTTCTGATTAAATTACATCTATGGGGGGGGGAATTACATCCATAGAGCAGGTTTTTGTTTGTTTGTTTGTTTGTTTGTTTTTTGTTTTTTGAGACAGGGTTTCTCTGTGTAGCCCTGGCTGTCCTTCAACTCACTCTGTAGACCAGGCTGGCCTCGAACTCAGAAATCTGCCTGCCTCTGCCTCTCAAGTGCTGGGATTAAAGGCGTACGCCACCATTGTCCGGCTATAGAGCAGGTTAATAAATCTTCTGTTTTCTTTTTTGTGTTTTGTTTTTTGTTTTTTTCCAGGCTCTCTATGTAACAGAACCCTCATTGTCCCCAGACTCAGTTTGTAGACCAGGCTGGCCTTGAACTCACAGAGATCTTCCTGCTTCTGCCTCCTAAGTGATGTAATTAAAGGTGTGTGCCACCTTGTCTGGCTGGCCTGTTTTCTTTTTAAAAAAATTGTGTGTGTGTGTGTGTGTGTGTGTGTGTGTGTGTGTGTATATATATATATATGGGTGTTTTGCCTACATATATGACTTTGCACCTTGTGCATGCCTGGTATCTTCAGAGGCTAGAAGAGGACATTGTATCCTCTAGAAACTAGAGTTACTGTTGTTTGTTAATATATTGGTGCTGGAAATTAAACCTGTATCCTCTGGAAGAACAGCCAGTGCTTTTAGCTGCTGAGCCATGTTTTCAACCCTGGAGCTCAGTGGTTGAGAATGTTTGATGTTCTTGCAGTGACCCAAATTCAGCTCCTAGCACTCACAGGGTGGTTCAAACCTCAGTGACTCCAGTTCTGGGGGGTCCTATGCTGCCTTTTGACCTTTGCAGACACCAGAGGTCTACAGACAACATGAATGTTGTGGACATACCTGCATATAGGCAATATACTCATATAAATTAATACATACAAATAATAAATGAGTGAATGGTTTGGGGATGTAACTCTGTGATAGAATGTGTATCTATCTATAGGTTCAATTCCCAGTATGACAAAAACTAAAACAAAAACCTCTTCTGGGAGCTAAATGGCATTATACATTGGTTGAGAAGAGGTAGTTATCTCATGTAATACAAACCTCAAATACTGGGATGATGTGCTGGGATGATGCGCACCACCAGTATCTGACAGGCTGAAATGTTTCTAAAAATCATATAAGGAAGCTAAAGTTTCTTGAAGTTGGGAGAACTTTAAACTTTTGTTGTTGTTGTTGTTGTTTATTTTGAGTCAGGATTTCTCTGTAGCTCTGGCTGTCCTGAACTCATTTTGTAGACCAGGATGGCCTCAAAGTCAGAGATCCACCTGTCTCTGTCTCTTAGAATGCTGGGTGTGTGTCACCACCGCTCAGCTGAACTTTAAGCTCTTACTTATAATACCAACATAACATAGACACTGTGTGAAAGGAAATGGAAACATCAGTTGTTGAAATGTTGGTTTAGTTTCATTTCAATTTTTGGAGGGAGATTTGGGGGGATTAAGTTAGGGTCTTGCTTATATAGCCTTGGTCAGCCTCAAGGTGGAAGTAATTCTAAATCAGCCATTTAGTGCTAGAATTATATTACTGCTGTGTAATATCATAACCTGTTTGTTTTTATGATGAACAGAGGATTGAGTCTTTCAAGAAAGAGCTAATGATAATTTTAAGTGTTTACTCAGAATTGTATGCTATGAGGTAGTACTTCTTAAAAGCAGTGTTTTAAAGAAAAGTAGATCAACATCCTGAATTTTGAGATCAAGAACATCAAAAAATGCTTTCACAAAAGAAAAAAGCCTGCTGGAGCCACCCCCAGGAATCCTAGTGAGTCTCCATGGCAACAACCTCCTTGCTTACAACTTGTCACTGTGTAGCTGTCACTGGGGTTCAAAGAAAAGCCAGTATCAAGAACTGTGTGGCATTAACTACTGATAAAATGCTATTTGCACATTTTGCAATGTACCAGAAATAGAAAAGAAAGTTTAAGGTTTTAATTTCTTTGTTCTGTTAACTAGAAGCTTTAAAAAAAGCTGCCTAATTATGGTAAGGTGCATGAGTGGGAAGTGGGTGGGTGACAGAGGATGTTAGAAATCTTAAGAGAATTTTCTTTTCTTTCAGTTTGCAACTGAGGAGAAATGCTGTACTTAAGTTCACATAGAGGCAGAGGCAGGATTTTAGCCCAGGCCTTTAACACTCTCTTCTCTCTGTTCTGTGCTTTCTGTAAGTAATAGAAATTACATCTCTATTGCTTATTTTAAGCATGCACCTGTAGACACACATGCCTAATGATTGTCAGTGTAGAGGTCAGAGGACAACTTGAGGACAACCATGTGGGTTCTGTGTTAGGTTGTCAGGCTTAGTTGCAAGGGGATTTATCCACACCCATCTTGTTGGGCTTACTGCTGGAGCTCTAAGAGAAGTCACTTTCTGTGGATTTTCCATTTAAAGCTAGATGCTTGTTTTGTTTTTTGTTTTTTTGTTTCTCTTTATAGTTAAGAGTAATTCTCTCTCTTTTTGAATTAGGGTAGTTTATCTCTACTTAAGTCATGCTTGTCAGTCATGAGAAGACAGGCAATTCTGTGAAGGAATTACCCATGCCTAAACTCTAGAACTTTGAAAAGATAATACCATATTTGAAATAAGCCTGTCCTTTAGTAAGTAGGAAGGAATATGTGATAATAAATGATATATTAAGCTTAATGTACTTTTTAAATAGTTAATAAGATGAGATGACTGCGAGCTAAAGAGCTCCACTCCCTAAAAAAACCTTCAGTGTTTTGTTTTTCTCTTGAGCCAGTTTCATGTTGTCTAGTCTGTCTTCAAACTTAACAGTGTAGTAGTAGATGTGAGCCTTAATTCCTTTTCCTGCTGTCCTACCCTCCAGAATTATAGGCTTACATTATCTATCCTGACTCCCTCACACTCCCACCTCATCTTTCTCACAATGTACTTCTCTCTCTAGTCTGGAATTCTCTGTGTAGACCAGCTTTGAACTCCCAAAACCTACCTGCCTCTGCTTCCTGAGTGCTGGGACTCAGGCATATGCCACCACACCTGGATTTGAAATATATTTAAAGCAGAATCAGAAACCAAACAGGCAAATTGTTCTGTGTTTTTGTGGTCTGCTTGGGTGTTTTCATCTTTGTTTAAAGTGTGGGTGCATTTAGACTGGATATGCTGTTACATGCCTGAAATTCTAGAATATGGCAGGCTAGGAGGGTAGGAGGATAAGGAATTGGAGGCCAGCTCCAGCTACATAGGAAATTTGAGGTCAGTCTGACATATGTGAAAACCCCCTGAGGAATACAAAAATGTAACTAAGGTAGGTAGGTTTGTTTTGTTTATTGTTTTTCAAGACAGGGTTTCTCTGTGTAGCCCTGACTGTCCTGGAACTCACTCTGTAGACCAGGCTGGCCTCAAACTCAGAAATCCGCCTGCCTCTGCCTCTCAAGTGCTGGGATTAAAGGCGTGTGCCACCACTGCCCGGCCGGTGCATTTATTTTAACAAAAAAAGGCTTGATGACAAGTTAAATCAGGTAATTATTAGAATTGTCTACTGAGGAAGGGTCTTTAGGTCCAGTTTTGATTGTCACATCATTGATTATGCAAGTCATCTACTACCTGGATCAGTGAGTGTTTCAACTTTAATTCATGCTTCATGTTTAAAGCTACTTGGAAAGGTATAGTAGGTAAATATTCAAGATTATTTATATCTTTAACCTTAAACAAACACAGACGTGGTTTTTTTTGTTTTTGTTTTGTTATAGAAACCAAAGTGAAAATGCAGTTGGCAGTCTTACTGTCTTCAATAGATTAGAGTGCTGTAATTAAAATGTAGCGAGGCTAGGAATGTATCCAGAGATTATGGAGCTTATCTAGTGTACAGAGGTCCTGGGTTGGACCACTAGTACTATAAAAAAGAAAGAAAAGGTGATCACTTATTATTCAAGAATCTTGTTTATGTATCCCAGGCTAGCCTCTAATTTGGGATGTTCCTATTTCTGTCTCTACTGACTAGGGTTATGGGTGTGTGTCAACAAACCCAGCTCTGAAGTTTTATGGATCTCTTTGATCCAGGCTTTCATCTTCACTGATACAGTCACTATGCAGCTCAGATAAGCCTCAGACTTTTAAGAGCTTCTGCCGATGCCTTCTCAGTTTTGCCTTTGTTGTTGTTTTGTTTTTTGAGATAGTGTCTCATAACCCAAGATAGCTTTATGCTTGTTATGTAACTGGAGCAGACCTTGAACTCCTGATTTTTATGTTTTCCTCTCCCAAGTGTTGAGATTATACATAAGTGCTACCACTCCTGGCGTTTTAAATTTTTAAGATTTTGGAACTTGAAGACAGCACTAGTCTTGTATTCAAGGTAATTGGATACTTGAGTTTTTAGATGTAGTTGTGAATCTTAAAACCTAGCCTTCTCCTAAAGTGTTTCTTTCCCTAACTCTAAAATATCATTAGTCTTATTTGACCAGTGCATTTTCTTTTGGACACAAGATCTCTCAAGTAAGCTGAACTGGAACCATCTACCTCTTTTATTACATTTATTTATTTGTATGAATGTATAAGTGCATGAGTGCCAATGGAGATAGAGGACAGCTTGAAAGAGACAGTTTTGTCCTTCCACTATGTTGTAACTTGGGATCTTATTCAAGTCACTGGGCTTTGTGACAGGGCTTTTTTTTTTTTCTTTCCTTTTTTTCCTTTTATTTGCTAAGCCTTCTCACCAGCTCTTTTTGTTCTGTTTTGCTATTTGAGACAGAGACTTGCCATGGTATTTTGGTATTTGAGACAGAGACAGAGACTTGCCATGTATTCATCCGGAACACTTAGTAGGTTAGAGTGGCCTCCTAATTTGTTATCTTTCTGTCTTTGTCATCTGAACGGATGCTGAGATTATAGATGATTACAGGTATGTGCTCCCCCACACCTACCTCTCCTTGAATTCTTTTTGGGTAGGTAGATGGATTAGGTACTGTGACTTTATTGATTTCTTAGTGAACTAGGATGTGTTTGTTATATCTTAACTCTACCTTTGTAGTCTGAGTAGTTCTCCAGTGTTGGTAGGACACTTGGCCTCATGTATGTTAGGCAAGTGCTCTACCACTGGTCTTCAGCCCCAGCTGTTCTTTGTTCTTTCTTCCTTTTTCCTCCTCTTCCTTCTTCCTCTTCGTTTTCTAGGATTTATTTACTTAATGTGTATGAATGTTTGTTTTGTTTATATGTAAGTCTGTGTGTCATGTGTGTGTGGCACCTGTGGATGCCAGAAGAGGGTATTGGACTCCCTGGAACTGGAGCTTATTGGAATCATAGAAGTTATTAGTCAGTACTGGGAATTGAACCCCGATCCTCTGAAAGAGCAGCCAATACTTCAGGCCATCTCTCCTGTCCTCACCAGCTGTTCTTAAAGCTTGATTCTCCTAATCCCACATAATCTTTTTAGCTCTGGGGCTGGCTATCTTTCCTCTTCCCTTTCTTTTTCTTGTACTGGGGATTGAGTATACACTTTTGTGTTCTACTACCAGGGTCAGTTGATACTGCGTTTGATTTCTAAACAGCCATGTGCTACGAGCTTCTAGAAGGAAAACACTTTTTTTTTTCTACCATATAGTCAGCCATATTTGCTATATTGTTTGGTTTTTGACTATACCTTCTTTTAATTGAACCCACACTAAAGAGTATCCTAAAGGGTATCTTGATACCTCCTCCCTAGTAGCCTTGACTTGAAGCCTCCATTTACAGATTGATTCACAGTGGGAGAGAGCCACATTTGAAATTTATTTTTCTGATAATGTGAATTTTCTTATCTTTCATTTCTGTGCTTTTTATATTTTTTGTACGGCTTGCTTGAGCTTGCATCTTCTGCATAGTTGGCTATTATGTCATCTTTGGTACTACAAAATGAAAGAAGATTTTAAAGTTCTCAGAATAATATCGCCCACATCGCACATATGTCATATTTTGAACTTACTAGCTAAGCCTCCAGATATGTGCTTTATATACAGTATGTTATAAGCATACTGACTTAGGTTGCCATGAGAACTCAAAAATGTTAAGGCTTAAATCACTAAGTACTTTTTTCTGTTTTAGACAAAGGCTGGTTGTGTGTGTGTGGAGGTGTGGTGTGGTGTGGGTCTGGGTCTGGTCCATCCATTGTCCCATTTGTCCCCATTGTTGTTATGTGCCGTGTCCATCTGTGCCTCCATCCACCCACCCCCAGGTTCTCAGTATATAGTTCTAGTTCGCCTGGAACTCATGTAAACCAAACTGGCCTCTTACAGAGATCCACCTACCTCTGCCTTCCAAATGCTGAGATTAAAGACATGTGTCACCATGACCAGCTTTGGTTTTGATTTGGTTTGATTTTGACAGTTTCTCTTTATTACATAGCTCTGGCAGTCCTGGAATTTGCTGTCTAGACCAGGTGGGCCCCAAGTTCACAGAGCTTTACCTATCTCTGCTTCCTGAGTGCTGGGAATAAAGGCCTGTGCTACTATGCCTGGCCTTGTTTTTGGCTTTAAGTATCCTTCCCCCCCACCCCCCAAATACAGAATCTCTAAGAGCCCAGGTTGGCCTCAAATTCAGTGTCTAGATAAGGCTGACTTTGAACTTCTGATTTTCCTGCCTCTACTTTGCGGGTGCTGAGATAAGGTATGTATATGCACAGCTAATAGTTTTCACTAATTGAAGTATAGAACACTTTTTGTGTTCATAGCTTGCTTTTCTTGCTCATAACTCCTTTTTTTTTGTTGTTTCATTTTAGTTTTAACCCCCTCCCCCCACTGTATTGCCTTGTGTTACGTATTTTGTCTTGAGACAAAGTTTTATTGTACTGTAACCTTTAACTTTATTGTACTATCTTTTGCCTTCTGAGAGACAGGCATGGATCACCATCGCCAGTTTACTTTTTTTGCTTCAAGGCAAGAGTAGAATAGACAGGGGTGGCTTCAAGCTTGCAGCTGCCTTGCCTTTACCAACAATCTGTTGGGAATATAGGTGTGCCCGTCTTACCCAGGCTTCATTGAAGGTTCTGAAATCTAGTTTTAAGTCTCTCCTGATACCTTATCCCACATTGAATTGTTATGTAAGTAATTTTGTGCATAATATGAGGGAGCTTTTGGAATATTTGAAATATCTATTAGTTACAAGTCTGTGAGCCTTCAGCACAAAACTCTGATATGGTCTTATCCTATGAGGAAATAGGTCCAGAGAGAAGAAATGACTTGCTAAGTCAGTGTGCTGTAGAGGCTTATGGCCATTTTGATTTTGAGATTATATTTTAATTATCCTTGCTGTATGTAATTATGGACTTTTGTGTTTAGTTTTGCTTAATTGCTTACACATAGCAAAGTATGTAGTGATTAAAGCTGCATTACATAAAATATAGCATATCCACCATAAGCTACTGTAAGCAACCAAAGCTGTTAAAACAAAGCTGTTCAGATTCTTAAAGATTAAATACACCAGACACTATACATCATTAAGAGATCTCAATCAGTGACTAGAGCACTTGGCATGTGTGTTCTATGGTATTGTTCTTTCAAATAATTGCTACAGGATTTTTTGTTTGTTTGTTTCTTTTTTTTTTTTTTCTTTTTTTTTTTTTGGTATGTCAAGTAGCAAGGACAAGACTTTGCACTGGAGGAATATGTAATGAGATTAGTAATTCAAGTTTGCTGTTGTTTCATCTCATTAAGTTATCAGTGAAAAAAGTTCAAAATCCCAAAAACAATTTGCAAATAAGAAAATAAATATTTATGTTGAACTTTTATGTCTTAATTTGACATTTTCTTTGTAAATTTTAGAGAGAAGTATGGCAGGGGTATCATTACTTAGGATTTTTATGATAGCCTGACCACACATATACCTATGTCGAGAGGCTAATACTCTTTCTCAGCAGTTCCTTTGCTGGTAGGATAATATAGTAGTGTTTCCTGACCAAGGACTACCAAGTCATCAGTATTTCTAGTCCTGCTTGTGTGCTTCCAGGTTGGCCTCTTAACTTGGTACAGCTGTGGGTGACCTTGAACTCCAGCTCCTGCCTCAAGTAATTTCTTCTTAGTTTGCTTTTTGCTTTGTTTGTTTAAAACAGTGGTTTAAAATTTATTCAAAAGACTAACTAGTAATCTTGGAAGTGCAAGAATATTTTCCTGAATGTCGTAGGTGAGAAATGTTTGAGTGAATGCTGAATTACTGTCTTTTTGTGTGAGTGTATATGTGTGTGGGGGGGGTGTGGGTGTGGGTGTGTTGGGGGGATTGTTGATTGTCAGGATTACAGACATGCCCAGATTTATTATTCTTCCCTTAGAATGTTTTTCTCTAAAGTAGGCAGGAACTGTTAAGTAATATGATATTAATCTCATAAAATGGCATAAAACATTTTAGGTTGAAATTACAGACCAAAAAACCCATCCAGGAGCAGAGGAACTATTCCATAACTGCATTTTCCCATGTTGAAGACACTGTAGGTGAACTTAGTGAAAGTGTGTAGGTGTACTCCATGGGATAAACTCTAACCCTGCCTTTGCTCTCCTCTCTCCTTATTTTAAAAATTTATTTATGTATGAGTGCTCTATCTGCATGTACACCTGCATGCCAGAAGAGGACACTAGATCCCGTTACAGATGGTTGTGAACCAACCTGTGGTTGCTGGGAATTGAATTCAGGAGCTCTGGAAGAGCAGCCAGTACTCTTAATCACTGAGCCATCTCCCAGCCACTGCAAGTCTATTGTTTTGAGACAAGGTTTCTCTGTGATGCCCTGGCTGTCCTGGGATTCACTCTGTAGACAGGGTAGCCTCAAACTCAGAGATTCACCTGCCTCTGTCTCCTGAGTGCCCCACTAAAAAAAGCTGCTCTCTTCTTTTAATGTGGGTAACATTGTGTCTCCTGCTTTGGCTCTAGTCAAATATTGTCAGCGGTTACTATCTTGAATATTGATTGATCTTATCCTGGAGCTACACAGGAAGTGTTAGAGGTCGTCAGTGTTAGTATAGTTTCAATTTGTATTATAGCATCTTCTGTATGAAACACTACACTCTGAATGCCTGCTTAATTACCTGCTTCATTTCCTACCTTTGAAGAATTTACTGTAGTCAGAAATTGAGTATTCATGTATTTCACAGTGAGGTGAATCTTAATTGCTTTGTAAAACAATTTGGGAAACAGATATATTGGGCTTGAGAAATGTATTTAAATAATTTGTATCAACCAGAACAAAAGTATCAGACCATCCTCAACAATTTGAAAGTTAGGGTGACCAAAGAGCAGTGTAGGTTAGATTGTTCACTTAAATGTGGGAGGTAGCCTGTTTTTGTGCATCACATTTTAGGATTTAAATGATAAATTGAGCCTCATAGCTGTTGCTGTTCCAGCAAGAATCTGACCTAGTAAAGTTTTTTTTTCCCCCAGTCTTTTCAGTTCCTGAGGCTGAGGATCTTAGTATAGTGACTAATTATTGGTGCACTCCTTGACTGAGATAGAACCTCTCAAACCTTTCTTTAAGCCTATGTGCTTCTGTTTTTTATATGGTATGTGTGAACAGAATGCATGTGTGAGAGATAATTGCCCTTTCACTATCGGCCCCCTTTCAGTAACCATGTATGGGTAAAGCTGCTCAGTTCCCTGCTCCTCCCTCTCAGAGTGCAGAGCAGAGGGTGCTCTGCGGAAGCCGCTGCTCCACTTTGCAGCTTTCTATATTTGTACAGCAACAGCAGGAGCAGCCCACTAGCTAGGCGGTGCAGTTATCCTGTGCACCCACACTGCTTCAGACCTGCTCAGGATTCAGCCAGGGCTTGAAGTTTGTGTTCTTAACGTGCGTCCATCTGTCTGTCTGTGTACGTTTCTGTGGAGGACTAAGGTTTTCAAGTGAAAGAGGTGACTTACTTGTCTTTTTTGGTTTGATTTGTTTAGGTTTGTCAGTTACAAATTATAGAAAATTGAGAATTTCAGGACTGGGTGGAGAAAAGATCTGTAGTCAACTAATAGTATCTTGAGCAGATGCCAGGTTGGTGGATTTAGTGTCAGGAGGTTTCTGACGTGCCTTAGAAACATGGCTCACTGAAGAAGTGCTTTGTGATTACAAAGATCAGCTCTTAGGAGTGGGACTGAACACATTTTCAATGTAAATTTTGAGTATAAAAAACTGAGAAACTAGCTCTAAAAGATTTTGTGTGCATCTCTTTGGAGTGGGTACAGTAGGGCTATTAATTTGCCTTTTGCTAAGATGAGCTGTGGAGAATGTCTGGCTATTTTTGGTTTCCCAGCAGCCTATGCTGTTGTCTGGATTCATAGTACTTTGCAAAGTTTTGCCTAATAGGCCTTGTAATGTTTTGTGCTATCATACCTATTTAGGGAGTAGAGGGGAAATGATCGACAGCTTTCAGGACATTTTCCAAGCTACTAAGGATGATACTGTTTTAAAAGGAGACTTTTGTTGGCTTGGTCTGAGATTATTTTAATCAGGTAACTCCAGTCTTGATCACTCCATCTAAATAAAGAGAAGCTCTTTGTTTTACTGGTTCCTTTTACTTCCTTCCCCCACCTCATCCCTGTGAGTCACAGGCTGTAGAGCTGGGAATAGAACTTGTCAGCTGAGTGGGGACAAGATAGTTTGCTGTACATGTTTATAACTATGGTTTATTTGAAGGTAAAAAGACTTTAAATACTGGATATACGGCTTTAGTTAGGTGACTTCTATCTACACCTGGGTTGGTATAGATGCAGAATTATGTGGCTATTCACTGATGTGTATTCTGTCTTTGAAGACTAAAGTCTGGTGGGGACTCTGGGTCCTATATACCTCAGAACATTCTAAAAGTATTGACTATAACAACATGCTGACTTAATCTTCCTCTTGGCAGGTCTTTGTATTCATCTCATTTCTACTGTTTTCTCATTGATATCATGAGTATTAGGTAGAGGCTCTTGTTAAAAGATCAAAATCAGTGACAGCTCTTTTTTGTTGTTGTTTGAGACAGGGTCTTAAAACATAAGTAACCCTGGCTGTCCTGGAATTCACTATGTAAGACCCTGCTGGCCTACAACTCACAACTCGTTTTTATAGCTCAGTCTCAGCATCTGATACCATGGTTAGCACATTTATGTTACAGCTTTTTCTTTGCTTTTGGTCTTTTAACATTTTTATAATTTTCTTCCCTATATTATTGTTCTTGATGATGGTGCTTTTTTGGTTTTTGTTTTGTTTTTGTTTTTGTTTTTTTGGAGACAGTTTCTCTCTGTAGCTCCCGACTGTCCTGGAACTTGCTCTGTAGACTGGACTGGCCTTGAACTTAGAGATCTGCCTGCTGCTGCCTCCCAGGTTGCTGGGAATTAAAAGCATGTGCCACTATGGCCAGTTCCTGGCCTTATTTATGTATATCCATTTTAAAAGCTTCCACAAACTTATTTGATATAATGAAGGGGATAAATAAATTTCAAGGAAGAAGAGAAAGCAGGCTGGAGAGATAGCTCAGTGATATAGAGAACTGGCTGTTTTCCTAGAGCATCTGGGTTCAAATTCCATGCATCCACATGGCAGCTCAAAACCGCTTGTAACTCTAGTTCCAGAGAATCTGATAACCTGATATTCTGACCTCCATGAGCACCAGTCATATATATGATGAACATATTTACTTGTAGACAAAACACTCGTGAAATTTAAAAATATATACATATATATGTATATATATTGTATATATATAATACATATATATACATATATGTGTATTATATATATATATATAATACACACATACATATATATGTGTATATACATATATGTGTGTGTGTGTGTGTGTGTGTTTATTTATTTATTTTTTTAAAGACTTGCACTTAGGACCAGTGATCCAATATTGAGTAATGAGAAACACTATATACCTGTTGGATTCTAAAAGTTGGGGGCTGATCTATTAGCCAAGCATTGCTGCCTTATACATTTTTCCCCTCCCTCTTTTAATGAGAAATATTACTACTGAATTTATTGACCTCACCTTTTATTTTTAATTTTATAGTGTTGGATATTTTGTCTGCCTGTATGTCTGCATCACATGAATGTAGTACCTGGGGAGGCCAGAAAACATTTCAACCCCTTGGAACTGGAATTTCATAGATTGTTGTGAGCTGCCATGTGGGTGCTATTAAATGAGCCCAGATCCTCTGGCAGAGCAGCCAATGCTTGTAACTGTTGAGCCATTTCTCCAATCTTAACACTAGTGGTTTTTCATGTTGATTTTTGTATCCTGTTAACTTTCCTAAGTGTATAGCAGATCCAAGAGTACTCTGATGGCTCTTTAGAGTCTGTTAAGTATAGGATCATATACCTTACAAATAGAGGTACTTTACTTCTTATTTGTATCTTTTCTTTCTAATCATGTAACCATTTTGCAGGAATACAATTGTCTGGTTAGAATAACCAGATAACAGTATAGAATAACAGAATAACAGTAGCAAATGCTTATTTGACTATTTTCTGGATTTACATGTTATACATTAAAGTTCTAACAAACATACTGTAAAGTACATACTGTTTTGTAACTATTTTTCATATGTGAGAATACATAAAGATATTTAACAATTTCATAAAGCTAACTAGGAGTGTAGCTCAGTTGGTAGAGTGCTTAACTGGCATTCAGGAAACCCTGGGATTGCTTAGCACCTAGTCAGTTAAGCATGATGCTGAATGCTTATACTTCGGGCACCTTGGTAGAGCTAGAAGGGTCAGTAGTGCAGTGAGTTAAAGGTCAGCTGGGATCCATGAGCCTATGTTTTGAAAAGAAAAGGGGCTAGCAAGATGACTCAGTGGGTAAAAGTGCTTGCAGCAGAAGTCTGGCACTAGGTTTGATCCCTGGAACCCATATAAAGGTGGAAAGAGAGAACCAACTCCACAGAGTTGTCATCTACCTACACACCTGCATGGCATGCATCTTTTCCTCCCAGGGATAATAATAAACATTGTTTAAGAAGAAAAATTAGTGTTCACAAAGTTACCTGGTTAGCACCAGAACTGGAAATAGAGAATGCTGTTATGAGTGGTGGTAGGTTGTAATAATAATCTATGACTGTAGGTTTGTAGTAAATATGTTATGGAGTGGTTTTTGTTTGTTTGTTTTTGTATGGGGGATAGAATTTAGGGTCACATATATACTAGACAAGCACTTTGCCATTGAACTACAATCTGTGATACACACCCACACTTTTACTAATTTTTTTCACTGAGACATAACCTCAAATTCACTGTATAGTCAAATATGGCCTTCAACACTTGATCCTGGGGCTACTTCTTTCTCTCTTGTAATGGGATTATATGTATCATCATATTGAGTTTGTGGATATTGGGGATTAAACTCAGGGCTTTGCATATTCTAGTTAAGCATTCTACCAACTGAGCTATATCTTCAGCCCTTTCCTTCTTTAACTCCCCCCACCCCCATCTGTACTATATAAATCTCTTGAGAGATCATGGAATGGAAGGACCAGCAAGCTTTTGCCTGGTCCAAAACTATGAATTCTGTCAGGATAACAGGAATCTATTCACAAGAAGTGATACTAAAAGAGTTTGTAGTTGACCATGTAATTGTCATCCAGAATAACAAAAATATCATTCTGTCTGGGACATTATAAACAAATACCACAAAGAATGAATTTAGGCAGGTAAATAATCAGTTTTTTTTTTTTTAAACAATAAGAACAAAATCCCAAATAGCCAGATGTGGTTGCACATGACTGATTTCACCACTTGGGAGACTGAGGCAGCAAGTTCTTGAGTTAAGAGGCCAGCCTAGAGTAAATATCAAGTTTCAGGCCAATCTGGATTGTGTAGCATGACCCTGTCTCTGATAAATGCAAAGCAGAGCCCACTTTTGTGAAATATATAATTTTACATGTAGTGGTGTTACCTTCGTGTTTATCTGTATGAGGATATCAGATCCCCTGGAACTGGAGTTAGAATCAGTTCTGAGCTGCCACATGGATACTTGGAATTGAACCTGAGTCCTGGAATAGAAGCCAATGCTCTTGACTACTGAGCCATCTCTCTAGCCTTAGACTTTTTTGTTTCTGTTTCTCAAGACAGGACTTCTGGCTATCCAGAATTTGCTCTGTAGACCAGGCTTGCCTTGAACTTAGAGATTTGCCTGTCTCTGCCTCCCAAGTGCTGGAAATAAAGGTATGCAGGTGTGCCACCCCTCCTGGTGAAATATTTGGAGTTCTAAATTAAAGATTGCACTTTCCCTTGGATGTATGTGACTTTTTTTTGTTTGTTTGTTTCTAATGCAAGTCATAGATTATTAGCATATTCATAACAACTTAAGGCAGAGAACATGCCCTTTTCTTTAGTATGGTTTTCTTAGTTCTAAAATCGTGGACTTTAAAAAAAGTGTCCTGTCTCTCTCCATCTCTTTTAATGTGTATCACATGTATGAGTGCCTGTGGAGACCAGAAGAGGGCATCAGAGTCCCTAGTCTAGTTACAGGCTATTATGAGCCACCTAGGATGTGAGTGTTGGAACCAACTCAGGTCCTCTAAAAATACCCCAAGGGCACTTAATCATAACCATCTCTCCAGCCTCTGGGTTCTCTCTCTCTTTTTTTTTTTTTAATTGACAGAGCTCCTGTTTTCTAAGGAACTTGTTTTTGTGAAAATGAAATCACTGACAACTTTAATTTTGTAAAACAGTCAAGATATTTTAAGGGGTGATTTGAAGGAGGTGTTGCAAATGCTATAAGTGAGTGTCTAAATGTGGGAAGCTCTTTTAGGAACACAATTGGAAAGTGATGAAAGCATGATAATTGAATGTACTTTTCAAAAGACAATAATGTAGAAGGATACGTAGAATGTGTTTCGATTGTTTGTCCTTAGAAATGCCCTACTTACTGATTAATGAAAGCAGAGTTACACTTTTTTTCCTTTTTGTTGCTGTTGTTTGAGACAGAGTCTTTTCTTTATAGCCTAGCATATCTGGGAACTCACTATATTAGCCCACCTAGACTGGCTCTTAAACTCACAATTTTCCTGCCTCATCCTACTGGATGCTGAAGATTCCAGGTATGAACCACAAGAGGTAGTGGGACATTATAAACAAATACCATAAATTGGGTAAGGGAAAGAGGGGCTTTATTTATTTGAATTTTATTGAAATGGGCCAAAGCAGAAAGACTGAATGAAGTTTTCTGCTTCTCAGCAAAACAGAACAGCCATCCTTAGATAAGACCATATGGGAGCATCCTGCTTGAGTGCCCGTGTTTGGGAGGGAGGTGGGAGCAGATGGTACAGGCAGGTTTTTTGGCTGCTTGTTTGGTCAAGGTTTTGGAGATGGTAGAAGTTCTATGGTAGGTTCTGTGGAAGAGTGGGTATGTGTTGTTTGCTTTATACATGCCTGCCTAAAAGGTGAATGAGCAAGCATAGAAGATACTGTTTTGTTGGGTAGTATAAGAGTAAGGGAAAGGGAAAAAAAACCAGGATGATAAAGCCTATAATTGAATCTGAACCTCCCACTGAGATTAGGGAGACAAAAGCAAGATGCAGTGTGAGAAACAGGATTCAAGACCTTTTACAGTCTCTAGAACCGCAAGTACCATATTTCTGTACTGTTGGCTTTTTTGTTTGTTTATTTGTTTAAACCTAAAGCTGCTTTGATTTCTTTTTGAGGGAGTAGGACAAAAGCTGTATTTATAGAACTTGCTTTTTGCATACTGTCTTACACAGTTCTTTGCCTTCCTTACTGGAATTCAGTTAATGCTGTACTTTACTTTTGCAGGAAAGACTGACTGAAGAAAATGTACATGTAGATATACAGCTGAGTGATTGAAAATAGCTCCGAACTTTTAAAATAGGCAAGACATAAGACTTGTAGTTCAGGTTGCCTGAGTGTCAGGTGAGTTGCTAAAATAATTTCAATCAGCACGATACAGTTGTCTAGTTTATATGTGATGTAGTGCTGGTTTAGTGGACAGTGGCTGTTTGTACAGATGAGTTTTAGGCAAAGCAAGAAAAAAAGTACAAGATCAAATTGTTTGCAGCACTACATAAGTTGGGATGTTTATGTTATACTTTATAGTTTTGTTTTTTAAACATTGGGAGTGGGGGGGGGGCTGGAGAGATGGCTCAGCGATTAAGAGCACTAACTGCTCTTCCAGAGGTCCTGAGTTCAATTCCCAGCAACCACATGGTGGCTCACAACCATCTGTAATGGAATCCGATGCAATAGTGTACTCATATACATAAATAAATAAATCTTTAAAAAAAATTGACTGTGTGTGTGTGCATGTTTGTGAGTGTGTGTGTGTACTGTAGTGCTATGTGCAAGCCAGAGGACACCTTGAAAGAGCTGATTCTTTCCATGTCTTTCATGATCAAACCCAGATTATCATGCTTGAGGCAAGTATCTTTACATGCTGAGCAGCCAGCCATCTTGTTAACACTATGCTTCATGGAATCTTTTAAAATTTTTCTGTAGGTGCCAGGGTACTGGTAGCATTCTTTACTCTCAACAGTTGGGAGGCAAAGATAAGCATATCTCTATGAGAACTAGGCAGGGCCGGCTAGGATTACCCAGAGAGACCTTGTTTACACACATACACACACACACACAATCTGTTGACTGTATGATACAAGTCATATGTCTGCTTATAAACAATTCAAGCAATAGTCTACTTCTACAACTATTTTATCTTTCCATAGATTTTGTTTTAATTCAAGCCATGTGCGAATCCTTTTCCATGATATAAATAGATCCTGATCACCTTTTTTTTTTCTTCTTTTTTTTAAAATAGCTCTAGAATGTTGTGTTTTGTGGTTATACTACAATTTATTTAATCAGACTTCAGTTAACCATGGTTCTTTAAGTTTTGTTGTTGTAGACAGTATTCTTTTGAATGCTCCTATCCGTACTGTGCACATATCAGATACAAGTTTTTTGCAGACTATTTTTCAAGAATCAGAACTTCTAGATTCAAAAGCATATCCAGCTGTTGGTATTAACCAGATACTTTGAAAATTCCTTTTTGTAGTTTACTGATGATAATATTCATTAAGGATATTATTAGTAGGTGGGCTAGCCGGATGGTTCAGTGGGTAAGATCACTAGCTCCAATTCTGACAATCTGAACTTGATGATAGGAACATGGATATGCACTAAATAAATAATTGCAAAAGTTTCTAAGTAAAGGATTATTATTAGGAGAGAAGGTTAATGTGGTAGTAACAAAAAAAATATCATCTTGTAAGCATTTATTAGAGTAAGCATAGGACTTGAAAGTATTTGGGAAATTTATTTATTTTTTCTTGGGACTGGAGAGATATCTAAACAGTTAAGAGCACTGGCTGCTTTTCCAGACAGAAGTCCTGAGTTCAATTCCCAGCAAGCACATGGTGGCTTACAACTATCTATGATGGGATCTGATGCCCTAATGTTTGTTTACTAATGACTTTAAGTAAGTGAAAGCAAATCAGACATTGTGATGCATACCTTTAGTCCCAGCACTGGGAGGCTGAGGCAGGCTGATATCTTTGAGTTTGAGGCCAGCCTGGTCTGCAGACAGAGCAAATTGCAGCATAGCCAGGGCTGCACAGGGAAACCATCTCCAAAAAAAAAAAAAGGGGGGGGGGAACCAAGCAAACAAACAAAAAAACCCACCAAAAACAAAAGTGAAAGCAGAGACATACACAATGGTTCACACATGTAATCCCAGCATGTGGTAATCAGAGGTAGGAGGATTGATCCAAATTCAAGGCCAGCCAAGATTACATAGCAAATCCCATTTCCTCTCTATTCTCCCCACCACCCAAAACAAGCCTGGTGTGGTAATACATACCTGTAATTCCAGTCCTTGAGATAAGTGGATTGCTATAAATTCAAAAAAGAAAGAGTGAGGGTGTTCCTTTTTTTTTTTTTTTTAAGATTTATTTTATATATGTGACTACACTGTTACTGTCTTAAGACACACCAGAAGAGGGTATCGGATCCCCTTATGGATGGTTGTGAGCCACCATAATATCATGTCAAATAAATAAACAAATAAAATACCTCAAGTTCAAGTCTAGCTTTAGCTGGATAGCAATATCCTGTCAAATAAATAAGTAAATAAATGCAAAAGAAGAAATTATCTGACCATACTCAAAAATAATTATAAAGCCATTTCCAGGAGGTTGTATATGATAATTTCTTAGAGACATCAGGATTACAAGGTAACTTTGAAAGCAACTTTGACAGTGATTTGAAAAAAAAAAAAAATTCTAGCCAGGTGGTAGTAGTGTACCCCTTAAGTCCCAGCACTGGGGAGGCAGAGGCAAGCTGATCTCTGAGTTTGGGGCCAGCATGGTTTACAAAGCGAGCTCCAGGACAGCCAGGGCCGTTACAGAGAAACCCTGTCTTGAAACACCCCCTCCCCCCACAAAAAAGGAAGAAAAATTATTCATATTCTGTCATATTCTACATGGCAGGAACATATGGTGCAGTCCTGATGAGCTTCACAAGTGGGTGGAAATCAAAACGCATCAGAGAGAAGAGCAGTAGTGACTCACTGGATTTGACCTTCTGGTGGGACAGTGAAATAAAAAGGAATTGGTAGTCTTAGAACATGTCAGAATTTAGTTAATTAATAATACAAGATATTGTGGAAAAGTCTAATGTTAGTCTTTGCTTTTAGATTAAAGCGTTGTCTGTCATAAGAATCTCTCTGAAGAGCCTTCCCTTCTCCAAAACTTGGAACACTGAATTTGAACTAGATGATGTACAACAGCCTTCATTCTGCCCAGGAAAAGGGTACCCTGGCTTAGAGACACTGTATGCAAATTGGCTTTTACCAAATCCAGCATTTGCTTTTTATTCAATATTGAGAGTGCTGCTGTGACACAGATAACAAGAAGCAACATAGAAAAAAGACATTTCTTTCTCTTTTCCTTTTCCCTTCCCCTTTTCCACTCCATATGGAGTTGTATAGGGGAAGAGACTACTTAATGAGATTTGACAATTAATTTGATGATTATTGAAGATAGGAAAAGGTTTAAATGAATTGTTTTTCTTTAAGTGTGTATGATGTGTATGAGTTCAAGTGTAAATGTTGTCAGAGGACAACTTTTGGGGGTCAGCTCTCACCATCCATCTTGTTGAGTCAGGGTCTCTTGTACTCCAGGCTTGTCAGCACACAGCCTGTGGGAGCAGTTCGCCTTGGTAATTTTCTTGGCCATCTACCTCACTGGCTTTTCTTACCTGGGTTCCAGTGGTAAAACTCATATTGGTTGGGTTGCATGACAGGTGCTTTTTACGAGTGAGCCATCTTACTGGCTTAGGAAGGAATTTTTTTCTAAATGTGTGTGTGTGTGTGTGTACACATGTGGGTGCATGTGCCCACGGGGAACAAAAAAAGGAAAGAGTGCTTTTTGCAAGTCTTTTCTATTATTTCTTTCTTCCACTTAAAAATTGGTGGAACAACTTGATTGCATTTGGTCTCTTTTGTGATGCAGTTTAAGCTTCTTTATAAATAAAACAAATGTAGAGAAATAATTTATTGTGAGCCAAGTCACACCTCTATTAACAACAGGAATTCTGATTGACCTTAATATATATATTTTTAAATTACTGTCTCTATTTTGAGAGTATGAGTGTTTTGTCTGTTTCTATGTGTGCTATTTTTGTACTTAATGCCCTTGGAGGCCAGAAGATGGCACCCTGTTCCTGGGAACAGTAATTTCGGAGGATCAAGAGCTACCAGGTGTGTACTGGGAACTGAACCTGGGTTCTCTTGCTCTTATCCACTGAGCTATGTCTCCAAGTATATACTGCTCCTGCCTCCTCACCCCTTTTGAGTCTGGGTTTCACTAGATAGCTCAGGCTGCCCTCAAACTTGCTGTGTAGACCAGGCTGATTTGGAACTCAGTTATCTACCCATCTCTGCCTATCTAGTGCTGGTGAGCCACCACTCCTGGTTCTATTTACACATTTATTTATTCCCAGCAGGTGTGGTCAGAAGATAACTTGTAGGAATCTTATCTCCCTGGATAGTCAATTCAAGTCTATGGTTATGGGAAGGCTCCTTTACCTTCTCTGAGCTATCTTAGTCTCCCTTAATCATGTTTTTTTAGTTTATGGTTTTGTTTTTTGATTGGTTGTGTTATTGTTGTTTGTGAAATAGATTTTATTTAGCATTACAAGCAAAGAAATTATCCTTCTCTTTCTCCTACCCCTGATATTTACAGGACCACTAACAGGAAGTGATCTTGGTGACCACTAGTCACCAAGTAAAGTTATTTCCCAAGTGAATACACAAAGCCATGTTGCTCAGGCCAGCATTGAACTATAGGTTTCAAGTTTTCCAAAGCTAAGATTACACGAATGTGCTATTTTGCTTAGCTTCAATTTTTCTTAAGGGAAAAGAAAAGAAAAATTCTCCCTTCACAGCCAAAAATCACTTGACAGGAACTTGGGGCAGTCCTAATATGCACAGACAAGCAGCTCAGTTCCAGATGCTTGTGAGCCACTATGCAGGTGCTGGGAACTGAACCCAGGACTTCTGCAAGAGCAGCAAATGCTCTTAACCACGGAGCCAGCTCTCCAGCCCTCAGGGTTATTTTGTTTTTGTTTGTTTTATTTTGAAATGTAGTACTGGCTGCCCTGGGACTCACTATGTTGACAAGCCTGCTTCAAACTCAGGAGATCTTCCTGCCTCTGCTGGGATTAAAGGCATGTGTCATCACACCACTCACAGTTATAGTCTTGAAGAGGCTTTTGCACCAGTTGTATCTTTCAAAACTTATAGTTTTGTCTTAGAAAAATGAGACTTAGTGTGCTGATATGCCAGTGAATTCTTTCCTGGAAGATTCAAGGACACCATGGCTATGTATCTTATACCATAAAGCAAGATCCTGTCTCAAGGAAGAAAAATGAGAGGGAGTGGGGAAGAGGAGGAGGGAGGAAGGGGGGGAGAGAGAATACGAATTGGTCAGACTCAAATTTTATGGCTCTTGGTATTTAAATAAGTACTTTTGATGATTTATACGCACAAGCTTACTAGAAGACAGGTTTTTGTTGGTGTTGCATGTTACTGGTGATTGAACCTGTTCATGTTTACCTAGGTTCGCACCTAAGACCGAGCTAAATCTCTTGCCTAGTGCCCAGAGAGAGTTTAATCTGAAGCAGCCTTTTATCTAGAAGGCCACTTTTGTATATATTTCTTGGATTCCTGTGATCTTGAGGGAATTACTTTATGTCTTTGTGCCTTTACACATTGAAAAAGTAGAGGTAGAATAAGTGTAAGATTGAAATACAAAGCTTCCAAAATAGGGGCTGGAGGTATGGCTCAGCGGTTGAGAGCACTGGCTGTTCTAGGGGTCCTGAGTTCAATTCCCAGCAACCAAATGGTGGCTAACAAGCATCTGTAATTGGATCCAATGCCCTCTTCTGGTATCAGCAACAACATGGTCATATACATAAATAAGTTTTTTAAAAAGCTCCCAGATAGAAGTGGGCTCTAAATTGTTAATTGTAGTTATTCTTTTGGAAATGTTTGGACAGTTCCCCAGATTTTTCATAATTGGGGTTTGCAAACTTGAAGCGCTATATTCTGTAATTATAGATTTATATCTATATAAATTCTAATCTAAATTCATACCTGCGTAAGTATTATCATTGATAAAAATTTATGCTCAGTGACACTAAAGATAGAAATGTGTGCTACTAAAAGCAGCTCATTTATATCAGTAGATATAAAACTAGTAAATTTTCATTGTGAATGATCTGTGCTAGTTTTCACAGTTTTCAGAAGACCTAGGGTTACCTCGGGGACATGGGAAACAGACAGTTCACCTCTCTTATTTCTCCCTGTCTTTCTCAACATAGCCTCATTGTCATGCTTTGAGTCAGTTGTTTTGAAGACTTCCAAACTGGATGCTCTTCAATTCATTAGTTTCTTGTATTCTATCAGGAGCTATTACTCTCCACTCCCAGTCCCCAATTTAAATAGTTTAAGTTGAGGGCTAGCCTGTGCTGCACAGTGAGGTCCTGTTTAAAAAAAAAGTTTTTCAAGAAATTAATGAAGGTATATACTAACTATTTGGAATCTTGCTAATGAGTCATGAGTTTAGACTGAGATCGGTCAGTTAGTATTGTCATGCTACCAGCTTTTGGCTCTGGAGTGTGTAATCCAGTGAATGTAAGTGCTGATAATGGTTACTTAACTATTGACCATTTTCCTGGGAAGGACAGAGTTTTGTCGTTTACTAGGATACAGATATTTAGAGGAAAGTGAAAAATATCAGAAAGAACAGTGTTCGTTATCCGTCTACTAAGAAAGGCAAATAGAATACCTGAAAGATTTCTCTACCAGTAAAGTACAATTTTTAAAACTTCCTAGATCATCTTATTTTCAGCATCCTAAGTTGGTATTTGTTTGTTTAACAAGTAGATAATGCTGTGGGTTACTCACAGGTTCCTTGGCCTTTATCCTTGGGCATCCTCCTTCGTGTTGTGTTTCATTTTATGACCCAGGCTTATGTAGTTCAGGCTGGCCTGAACTCTTGATCCTTCTGCCTCTACTTCCAGTGCTGAGTTTATAGGTATGTCCTACTATACCTGGCTATTTCCCCTCTTTAATGGTGGTAGATCAAAATCAGGAAGTCAAAACCTTTCAGTGAAATGCCTTCTAGTGTATGACACTAGCTCCTGTTCTTACTTTGTATGTAAGGGCCCACTGTAGAAGACAGTTTTAATTCTTTTTGTGAGAGTGCTTTAGTTCTCACTTGAACTACTCTTTGGAGCAAGGCAGAGTGATGAATGCTTGTATTCTCAGCCATCGGGATAGAGACAGGTGAAGACATTGTAAGTCTGAGGGTTTATAGGATATGGAGTAAGACTTTATATCCAAAAGAAAAACAAAAACTCTTCTTTGGTTGTCTTAATATCAGTTGGGGGAGGTATCAGGAATTGAACCCTGAGACCTCACACATACTTTGCTACTGGACTAAACCTCTGAGAGAGTCTGCCTGCTTTTAAGGAACTCATGATTTTCTCTTGCTAGACAGGCTATTTCTAATGACATAAGGATTAGTACAATCTCTGAGTCCTAGTATATGTCCCTCATTCCTTCCTGTTTTAGCCTTAACGACCCCAAGCTTTTGCTCCTGGTGTCCTAGAAATTTCCTGACTAGCATGTAATGTGATAAGTCACATACCTACCATAATGTGGAAGGAGTGATGCTGTAAAAACTAGTCACATACAAGCCAGGCATGATGCCTGGAATTGCAGCAATTGGGAAGCTAAGGCAGGATGTGGAGGTTATCCTGGTCTACCTCATGAGTTCAAGACCAGTCTGAAATATGGTATGAGACTCTGTCTTGAAAAAGTTACATAGTTAGCACTATGTTCTAAAAATATTTCACTCAGTTCTTTATATCCCTGGAACATCAGTAGCAATGTAAATTTAACTTAGTTCCCACTCTTCAGGGTCACTGCTACTCCTGAGTCCTCTCCAGGCATACCATCTCAATCAAAGTTGGGACCTCCTATATTATACTTGCCTTTCTTAAGAGAAACAGACATACAGCTCTCACTTGCATCTGGAGCATCCATGAAGAGAAATGTGCAGATTATCTTCATGGCATCTGAGTTCTTAAGAGAAGTTCCCACCCTACATGGTGTTACTACTGTATAGGATTGAATGGAGTGCTGTGGGTCTAGTAAATGGAAGCACCTTTCTTGTTAGTAACTTTTTCTCTTTTGTGTTAGGAATTGAACTCAGGCTTTGCATATGCTGAGCCTAGTTCTACCTCTGGACTAAATCCCCAGAACCCCTTTTAATAATGTTTTGGTGAGCCTGTCTCATTTTGTAGCTCAGGCTGGTCTTGAATTTAAGCTAGTCTTCCTACCAAATACTAGGATCATATGTTTGAGCCCCCAGGTCCTACTTTCCTCTTAATAGCTTTTGATGGTATAGTACAGGTTTAAGTAAGTATTTTTTTTCTTTAAACAAATTTTGTTTTGTTTGAGTTTTGAGGCTAGCCTTAAAACTCAGAGATCTGCCTATTCTGCCTCCCAAATGCTGGAGTTAAGGTGTGCTCCATCATGCCTGGTTTTATAAGGTTTTTGTTTCTGCTTTACTGAGTTTTGCTTTTATAATTATTGGAAACATCTTTGCTTTATTGACTATAAATTAATTTGGTCGATATGAAAATACTCAGAGAACTCTGTTAATCCCAGGTATTTGGGAGGCTGAAGTAGGAGGATTGCAAGTTGTAGGGCAGCCTAACTAACCTATTGAAACCTTATTCCTTTTTTTTTTTAAAAGAAGCTCAGTGGAGTGCTTGACTAGCATACGTGATGGTTGGGGTTAGTCCCAATCACTGAAAAAAAAAAAAAAAGTTGAAACAAACAAACTTGAGCACATGTTTTGTGCTAGTTAAGAAGAGTCTTTGTTTTCAGGGAAAAAATAGTTCTAGGTCTAGCTTGCTCTTTGAAAATTCTTATATTTTTCAGGTAGACATTGTCCTTGATGACTTTGAACAGTACTCTGACTATAGCTAGACAAAAGTACAACGAGGAGGAGTTATAAATGGAAGTTTATAGGAACTGGGGCAGTACAGAATCAATCTCTACTTGTAAGATTGTTCAATAATGTTTAAAAATAAGGCAAATTGGTTTTGTGGTTCCTCTCTTTGCATTTACCTTCGATTACTTTCTCATCTTCTGATTATTTTGGTTTTAGTGGTTCACCACCACCCTAGGGCCACCAGGATACATTTACAAAGTCAGAAACTTGGCTGCCTTTAAAAAATTTATGCCCAACACCTCCCTATTTAGGGAATTTGCTTTGGGGAAAATAATAGTGTCCTCTTTATCCTTTAGCTTTTCTGTAGTCTCCTCCCCCATCAGGTTAAGGACTGGAGATGGAGTTCAGTTGACAGAATGCTTGTCTAGAGACTGTGAATCACTAATTTCCATCCCGTCACCTCACCTAAACTACACTTGTTGGGTATGGTTTGAATTCCCAGTACTGGGGAGGTGGAGGCAGGTGGGTCAGGAGTTCAAGGTCATTCTTTGCTACATAGTTTCCAGGCTTGTCTGGGATACAGGAAACCCTATCTCAAACACAAAAAGAAAACAACAATAATTATTCTGGTTAATGTTCTAATTACCTAACTGTACTGAAATTCAACCTCCGAGACTTGTAATTTGTTGGAGATTTGGGGGCAGATGTCTTTAGCAGCTATTTAGTACTTTAATTCTCCAACTTCCAGTTGATGTTTTAAAATGACCTTGGAGCTTGGCAGTAATGGCACACATCTTCAGTCTCAGCACTCAAGAGGCAGAGGAAGGAGAATCTTTGAGTTTGAGGCTGCCTAGTCTACAGAGTGAGTTCCAGGATAGCCAGGACTGCACCAGGAAACCCTGTCTCAAAAAACAAACAAGTGGGGGGGGGTAGAGGGAAGGAAGGAGAAAGGGAGAGACTAAGCACAGAGCAGGGTCTCTGTTATATTTGGTGCTGATCAAGAATCAAAAAGGATGAGGAGAGGAATGATTAAAAAACAGGGGAAGGAAACAAAACTTTTATCATTTTCAGAATAAATTCTGGTTATTCTGCCTCTTCAGATTTTCTCACTGAAAGTTTACCAGCTTACACATTGAACATTGATTATTCATGCATTATTTTAGATTTGTGACAGTTTTAAAAATGTATTTCTTTTCACTTCACACACACTCCCTTGCAGAATTCCGCCACTGTCTAATTCCTGTTAAAAACTCGGGCCTTTTGGTCTAAAGTGATTTTTTCACATTTTTGCGACAACAAAACCAAGCAAAAGTCATTCTTATATAATTTCGCAAAAAATAAAAGATAGTACAGAGGTAATTACCAAGTCAGGTTTAGCGTATTTTACACATGCAAGGTTCTGAGTTGGAAGGTCTAGTAAAATCATTAATTATGTTAAAAGTACTCAATTTTTTAAAAAAGGATTATGTGTACATACACATACTCAGATCAGAAGAGGGCATTGGATTCCCTGGTTTTAGAGTTACAGGCAGTTAAGAGCTGTCAGATAGGGATTCTGGAAAAGAAGGAAGAAGGGAGACACTAAGCACAGAGTCCTAATCTGCAGTCTCTTAAGCCCCAGGGCCCTCTTTCCAGGCTCCAGAAGCACTCAATTTTTGAGATGGATATTCTTTCTAGTCTGAATGTTTTAAGTTAAAAGTTTAAGCTCGGGGCTGGAGAGATGGCTCAGCGGTTAAGAGCACTGACTGCTCTTCCAGAGGTCCTGAGTTCAAATCCCAGCAACCACATGGTGGCTCACAACCATCCGTAATGAGATTTGATGCCCTCTTCTGGTGTGTCTGAAGACAGCTATAGTGTACTCATAAATAAAGTAAATAAATCTTTAAAAAAAAAAAAAGTTTAAGCTCTTCTGACTGATTACTTTGAAGGGAACATCAATTGCTTTCTTTTCCGTATTCCTCTTGTCATCTAATGATCCGCAGATAGGGAAGCAACAGGTAAACACAATTCACTTAGTCTGTGCCTATGACTATTTTCTAAGTATTTTCATTTTTAGCTTTCCATGTATGTATGTATGTATGTATGTAGTGGTTTTTTAATGATGTAGGCTTTCTTTTTAGAATTCAGTGTCAGTCCATAATCTCTTCTGCTCTTATATAACCAAACTTCATGTTATTGCTCTTTCAAAAATAGATTATTAGCCGGGCAGTGGTGGCGCACACCTTTAATCCCAGCACTTGGGAGGCAGAGGCAGGCGGATTTCTGAGTTCGAGACCAGCCTGGTCTACAGAGTGAGTTCCAGGACAGCCAGAGATATACAGAGAAACCCTGCCTCGAAACCCCCCCCCCCAAAAAAAAAAAAAAGATTATTGGTAAAATATGATCACCTATCCTTGTGCTTCCCTTTTTAATGTCAATTAAGATAGCTATTTGGAGTTGTCTCTTAGGTATTTTTTTGCTCAGTAATGGGTTTTACTCTTAAATTTTTCTCTACTAATCTAGTTTTCCATTTTTATACTAAATTTATTCATTGAGATATTCTAAATGCAGGATGTGCTATTCTCTAGAGTCTACTTTCCTCATTTGTATTGTTTGATGCTTACTGATTTTTAACCCCACTCCCAACCCTTACCCCTCTGCCGCCACCTCACCCCAAGACAGGGTTTCTCTGTGTAACAGCTATGGTTGTTCTGGAACTCACTTTGAAGACTAGGCTGGGCTTGAACTCAGAAATCTGCCTGCCTCTGCTTCCCGAGTGCTGGGATTAAAGGCATGCTTCAGCACACCAAGCGCTTAATGTTACTTCTTAATGATCGAATGCTGCTTGTTCCAGCCAACCCAAATCAGGCTTTGGATTGTTTAAAAAAAGAGCTAGAAGGGCTCATATGGTTCAGGGAGGTCCTGAGTTCAATTCCCAGCAACCACATGGTGGCTCACAATCATCTGTAATGGGAGCCAATGCTCTCTTCTGGGTGTGTCTGAAGACAGCAGCAGTGTACTCACATATATAAAATAAGTAAATCTTTAAAAAAAAAAAGAATTTAGAAACCTAGTATTGTTAGTGCTTGCCTTTAATCCCAGCAATCCAGAGGCAGAGTGATAGCTAGGGCCACACAGTGAAACCTGGTCTTGAAAAACAAACAAAAGCTCTAAAAACCTGGGAATGGTGGGATTCCTTGGATCCCAATATCCAGGGATAAGAGAAACCTGTCTCAAAAAACCAGGTTAAAAAATATTTAAGACAGAACAAACATATAAATAAGGAAAGAAGCCAAGCTTGGTGGTACACACCTTTAATGCCAGCACTAGGGAAGCAGAGGCAGTTGTTCTGTGAGTTCAAAGCTAGCCTGATCTATAAAGTGAGTTCCAGGACAGCCTCTGTTACACAGAGAAACCCTGTCCTAAAAACAACAACAAAAGGAAATAAGATATATCCAGAATGAAAGGCATAGGAGGCAGAGGATAGGTTAACCCTCTTGTCTCTATATGTAAGCAAAGATTGTTTTTTTCAATTAAGGGTCGTTTTCTGTGAACAACTGACTTTTTAAATTATTAATTTCCTTAATATCTATATTTTTAGATCCATAATTTTTAGTATTGCTTAGTGTTATAAACTTTTTAAAAACTGAATTAATTAAAAATTATTTCTCTTTCTTTTCCCACAAGTTCATTGAATTTAATTATACTGAGCTAACTCTTGGGACCTGTCTAAAAGAGATACTCTTCTCTATGAAGTAGCGTTTCCATATTTGAGGTTTTTGAAGCAGCAGTGCTTTGTAAATCATAAAATGGATTTTAATAGCAATGTAATAAGCATAGAAATTGTAGGGCCTCCACGCCCTGATTTCTTTTTTTTTTTTTTAATTTTTTTTTTTTATTTATTTATTATATGTGAGTACACTGTAGCTGTCTTCAGACACCCCACAAGAGGGCATCAAATATCATTACAGATGGTTGTGAGCCACCATGTGGTTGCTGGGATTTGAACTCATGACCTCTGGAAGAGCAGTCAGTGCTCTTAACCACTGAGCCATCTCACCAGCCCCCCTGATTTCTTTAAAAACTTACATTAAGCAGTTTTCATAGAATTCTTTTGAATAAAAATTCTGTCTGAAGGGTTAAAAATCAAGTGTTTCTTAGCCCAAGGCTTAATGAAAGTGTCATAAGGAATATATACCCAGAGGTTCAATTATATCTCCTATGTTTAAGTTAAGTACTCTTCCTTTTTGGTAGATACTGTGATTCTGATTAAAGTGACATATAGAGTTTTTTAGTTTTGGTTTGGTTTTTCCTTTCTTTTGAGATGGGATTTCTTTGTGTAACGTTAACTGTTCTAGAACTAGCTCTGTAGATCAGGCTGGCCTCAAACTCATAGAATTCGTATGTTTTTAATGAATTATAGAAATATAGCAACAACAAGAAGGATTCCTGGAAACTTGATTCTTCTTTAAATTAAGTCTTAAATTTAAAAGTAATTTGATCTTTGACTCGTCAAGTTATTTCTTGGACCATATAACTTTAGGATGGGGAATAATACCAGGTTCAGTGATTGTAAGAAAGCTGTACCAGCTTGGGCTAGTACCTGCAATCTACAGGGTTGGTGAACTGGACTGTGTATTGTTTGTAGACTCTTCTCAGTTGGAATTTATTTATGCTTCACTTTTTAGTGGAATTGGAAGTGTGCTTTTGCTACTTCCATCTGCAAAGCTGATCTTCAGAGACCCTTGACAAAGTATAAAAACCATTCTCTGTTAAAATCTAGTATTATTGGAATGTTTATGTGTGAATTTTGGAGAGAAAACCTAGCTACAACTTCTCCTGGGTCAGGTGTAGATAGGTGTCAGCCACTGTAACAGATCAGAACTACCTCATCATATGCTATCCTTCCTCCTATGGTTTAGAGTTTGTGCATTTTCCTTCAATTGATTGTTTGAGACAGGGTGGGTTTTTTTTGTTACTTATTCCTAGCTGTCCTAGAATCTGCTATGCAGCAGAAGCTCCCCTTGAACTGCCTTTGCCTTCCAAGTGCTAGGATCACAGGCATGTAGCACCAGCCCCATTTCATTTTACTTCTTTTATAAGCATTCTTCAAAGTTTCCTGTGTTGTGAACTGAGCTTGGGTGAAGTGAAATCTTTGAAGTAAGACAGCCCCAGTGATAAAAATGGAAAGGAAGACTGAAATTTGAGAGCCCTCAGAGCTAAGTTTTAGAATCATTGCCTAAATATTGAAATGCCACCATTTGTTGTTTAGGGGGACCTGGAGCTAAATTGAGAAGGGAGCACACATCGGCCTCGGTTGCTAAGTATATCCATTTCGACAGCTCACGAATACTGGAATTTTATTCTTGCTCTCATCCATCTTGGTTTCATCAACAGTGTTCTTACCCTTTGGCACTAGGGATTAAAGCCGTGGTTACACATATATGCTAGATAAGTCTGCCACTGAACAGTTACAGTGCTTAGGCCTTAAGGAAGTGAGGGAATGAAGAGAGTTAGCTTACATTGCACTCTCCTTCCCTGTGGTTTGAGTTTGTGTCCCTAATAGACAGGGTTTGGTTTGTTTGTTTGTTTGTTTGTTTTTAATGAGCACTACTGGCTTTTAAAATTTTCATCAGAAAGGCCAATAGATGCTGGCATTAGTGGGGTACACGTTTAATCCCAGTACTTTCAAGGCAGAGGCAGGTGGATCTCGGAGTTTGAGGCCAGGCTAGTCTACAGAGCAAGTTCTAGGACAGCCAGGGCTACATGATGGGGGGCAGACTATTACTATTATATAATAATATAATATTACTGTTTCTTTTAATTTCTAGTAAAATTCAGAAATAGTAAACATATTTTGCCTGTGTACACCTAATGCTAGTGAGTGGTACTAAACCAGGGTTTTTTAAAGTGTTGCTGATGAGCTACTGGTTTATACTTTATCCTCAGTACTATTAAAAAGAACAGGACCAGTCTAGCAGAAGTCGTTGGTCAATGACAGGGTTTAGATGGTTAGCTCCTCCAACAGCTTGCCTCTGGCCTGCTTCTCTTGACCTTACTGTTCCTTCTTTTATGACTGTTCTGGGATTAATTTGGACCCTGTTTATTGCTGTCTTCAACATGGAAGACTAAGTTTAAACCCAAGGCCAACAATTGGCTCTTTAAAAGCGTTTTTTACCACATGAGGTGAGGTGAGTTTTCTTGGTTGGTTAGTTGTTGTTGTTTTGTTTTGCCTATTTGCTTTTTCCTTGAGGTAATTTTAGCTCTGTGGGACTTTAAATACTGATTTATAAGGGAGAACTTTGGACAATGTGAAAGAAGTTTGTGTTTCTTCTGCTTTGTTGGCTACACTATCTTCATGAATCTGACACACTATTTCTCTGACAGTGCACTTAGTACTGCTTCGCCAGGGAAAATCACACAAAACAAGCCTGGTGCATCAGCATTTTCATTGTGTGCTGAGCTGAGCCTCCCTTCACATGGTCACATCCCCATTTTAGTCCAATACTCCCTTTCCCTGCCCCTTCCCCAGACCTGCCTCTTTCTGTGGCACTTACTGCTGGTTTCCCTGAGCTCCGTTTCCACTTTGTGTTTTTTGTGGGGCCCAGGAAGCTAAAGCTGTGTGTATTTGTGGATCAGACAAGTGCAGCAAGTTATTATCATTGGCTTCTGAAGGGGAGAGTGAGGTGATGGCTGCGTTTAAGTTGGATTTCCTTCCAGAAATGATGGTGGATCATTGCTCTTTGAATTCCAGTCCTGTGTAAGTATTTTTGTTGTCTAATTTTTATCCTAAGCAGAGGGAACTGGGCTGTTATTATTATTTGGTGAAACCGGTCCCTTAAAAGAGACTTCTAGAAAGCCTACACGTAAATTTTTTTAATTACTTAGTCTAATTCTTATAACTGCTAATTGCTTCCAGGATGAAACTAAGTTTTTTGCAAGAGGGTACCATTGATATATGACTAGCAACATTAGTTCAAGTATATTGGCTCCCATCTCTTCAAACTGTATTTACTCATATGACAGATTCCAAGGTGGTTTTAAGCTGGCTTTACTGCTTTGAGCGGGTATGCAATAGTTAAATAATCCTTTGGGAATTAAGTATTTTGTTACTCATTGTTTTCATTTTTTACTTACTTTTTTTTTTTTTTTTTTTTTGAGACAGGGTCTTGTGTAACCCAGGCTGGTCTGGAACTCCCTCTGTAGCCGAAGATGACCTTGAACAGGCAAACACTCTGTCATCCTCAGACCGAATTGCTATTTTTAGAGATAGGGTCTCCCTGTATAGCTCATTTGGCCTCATGATCCTCTGCCACAGCTGCTGTGTGAGGTGCTGTGTTTATATACATGTGCTGCCATGCCCCACTAGTTTTTAACTATCATATTCTTAAGCTCTTGTCACAGAGAAAACTGGTAGTTATGTATGTTAGTTAGTATATTACATACAGTGTATTTTGCATACATACAGTATGTTGTGAAGTATAATTCTGAACCTTAATTTTCTCCTCCTATCTTCTTGCTAATTGAAAATACAATTCAGCATGTAATTTCAATAATATCAGATTATGCTCATCATTTAAAAAAAACAAAGCAGTAAAACAAAATTATATCACTTTTGATCAGCAGTTTGCTCAAATAAATTGTGGTTGCAGAAATGGAAGACCTTGCTAACTAGCCAAAATGTTAACCTGACCCTAAGTTGGGGCCATAGGGAACCTGAGTTACGGACTTTGTAGAGAAGGAGCCCATTTACAACCTCCATGTTTCCATCAGACCTCAAGTCTGTATTATTTCAGTTATCTTAATCAGTGTCCTTAGTTTTATCTACTTTAACAAATTCAAAATACCTTGAAACATCAAGTAAATGCACCTTTATTGAAAACCGAGAATAAGTGGGAGAACATTCCCTAGGTGTGAATCTTTAAAGTTTGAACTCCCTGTTCAAATCACACAGGACAGATGTGAGTAATAGCACATACTTGTGAGATGGTTGTGAGAGCCTTGGAGTTAGCCATGTTACTCTTAAAAAAAAAAAAGGTTTCTATGCCTTCTCTATAGTCCTCAAAAAAGTAATTTAAATGCACTTTTTAATGGCAGTTCTTTACTACCAAATATTATTTTTTAGTAATAGTTAAGTTAAAAAGGGTGATTTACAGTGTTACTATCAAGATTTAGCATACAAAGTGTGCCTGTATCTCAGAATATATGATCTCTAAAATTGGAGTTTGTGGCTCAGATTATCTTTGTGTTCTAGCACTTTCTGTGTTTTGCTGCTGCCTCTTGTTGAACCTCCTTAGCCTTTTCTTTTTATGCTAGAATTTGGCTTACTGAGCAAACAAATGTTCTGAGCTACACTTCCGGCCATACAGCCCTTTTCCTTTCTTTTTTCCTTCCCCGTTTTCTTCATATAGGGTCTCATGTATCTCAGACTGGCCTTTTAAATTGATGTGACTGTCATTTGCTTCTACTTCAAATTTATACAGAGTTTACACTGGGGATCAAACTTGGAGTTTCCAAGTACTCTACCAACTGAGCTACCAACCTCACTCAGCCCAGTTTTTTTTTTTTTTAATTGTTTAAGAGGTTGAACTAACCCATGATTGTATCTATGAAATCTATGATAAAACCATTGTATGAACATCACTGGGAATTTAAAAATCCAGGTTAATTTTTTATGTTAAAGTAAGGTTCTACACTGTATTTTAAGTATAATGTGTAGTTTTAAAATATACATTGAAATTTGAAATAAATGGATTTACTGTAGGTATTTTGAATTAGCCAGAGGTTGTCATGTTTTTATATCCAGAATCATTTCCATCTGTTTTTGTGGTCTGTCTTCACCAAAGCTTTGTAAGGCTAACTGCTTTGGCTTCTGCCCCTATTCTACAGATGAGGAACTCAGTTGAGAGAGGTCATGACTTGCTTGTTGAAGATAAATGATGTCAATCTTGAACCTAATACTCTTTTTTTAGATGGGGATGGCTAGACCAAGTATCAATAAGTGAGTAGCTTATACTTCCATGTCATTAGATCCCACTTCCGTATGAATGATACATTATGATAGAGTGGAACTTATGAAAAAGGGTGTGGGGGTGTTAAATCCAGGACCTTCCCTGTACATGCTAGACAAGCACTCTATCTCTAACCCACATTCTCAGCCCCAGAATAAAGAGTTCTTGAAAATGATGTGCATGCTTTCCACTTCTTGAATTCTTCACTGAAGTAAAACTTCTTAACCAGAGGTTAAGTCAGTGATTTGAGACTAAAATCATTTTGTCTAGAATGTGATTGATCAGTATATCATTTTTCAATTTTTTTTTTTTTTTAAACAACACAGAAGTGATGAAAGAGTCCCAAAAGGTTCAGGGAACACAGATACCCTGCTTCCTGTTCTCAGGCTCATTGTCTCCCTGCTTCTTCTTCGGTCATGGTGACATCTTCTGGTAGCTCTTCTTTTCCTTTGCTTACTCTTCAAGACACCGAGTTCAAAGGGTCAGAGCCCTAAACCTCTGGCTCTCGCACTGATTAATACCCTTTCCTAGCTTCTATGTTTCTTGGGACTCTACTTTCTTTAAATGCTCTCACTCCCTTAACTTGATTCTAAACCTGTCTATTGGATATCTTTGTCTGATGGCTTCCTTACAGAAAAACAATTTCCCAAATTGTCTGCATTAGAATTCATGACTCATAGTTTTTTTCCTCACCTAGAGTTCCTAAATCTCCTCATCCTAGTGGATCATGATTTAAAGGCAAAAATGGGAGCAACTTTGTATAGAATTCCTCTGGTTTCCATATTCTCTCCCCACCCCAATTTATTTCTTCTAAATTATTCCCAGGATTTTTCTTTGATATACGTATGTGTGCACACATTTGGAAGTGAGGTGTGCAGGGCCCACTTTGTAGCCCTGGTTGTCCTGGAACTCACTGTGTAGACAGTTACCGGCTACACAGTTAGCTTTGAACTCACCAGGTACCTACCTGCCTGCCTGTCTCTGCCTCAGGAGTGCTGTCATTAAAGGCTTGCACGGCCATGCCTGGCTCATTTTGTTTCTATTTTTTGAGACTGTCAGCTGTATAGCCCAGGTTGGCCTTAAGCTCGTGATGCACTCGCCTTTACTTGCCTGGTCTTGAGGTTACAGTTGTGTACAGTCCCAGCTGGCTTGCCAGGTTTTGGGGTTATTGTTTGTTTGTTTGTTTTTGTTTTTGTTTTAGAAAAAACTAATCATTTTCTTAAGATTTAGAATAGCAGAGAATACTAGTATGTATCTGTAATCCTAGCAGTTAGAAGCTAGAGGTTAGAGAGAGAAACGGGAGTTCAGAATCATTCTCAGCAACTTAGGGAGTTCAAAACCTGCCTGAGCTGTATGTGTGACTCTGTTTTAAAAGCAAAAGGAAGAAAAGAATATTGAAATAAAATCCAAGCTCTTAGTGTATCAGAGAAAATTCATCTTCTGAGTCTGTCCAACCTACCTCTTCATCTATCTAGATTCTTAACCATTTCTCTTCCTCCTGTTTTGTTTATTTCTTTAACTCCCAAGTGGATTTTCTTTCTTTCTAATGTTCTCTCTTCTTCCTTCTGTTCTCTGCCCTTTATCCTCTTAGGTGTTCAGCCCTGCATGCTACATGTCATTCTTCCTAGTTCATCTCAAATCCCTGGCCCACACTCCTTCTCCAAATCAAGTCATGTCATTAGCCACATCTTTTACTTTTTCTCATAAGGTAGCCTTGGCTAGCCTGGAACTCACAGAGAGGTCTGCCTGCCTCTTGCTTCGATAGTGCTGGGATTGAAGGTTTGCTTAGCCACCATACCAAGTAACAGAATTTTTATATTTGCTAAACAATTTGTTGAGTGTTTTCACTTGTTTAGTATTACTCTGCAAGGCAGATTGTTGCTCAGTCTTTCATAGAACCACATAATGGTGATGTTGATATTCTGACACCATAGTAAGAACATGAAGTATTTTGTTTGTTTTTCTTTGTTTGTTTGTTTGTTTGTTTGTTTTTTTGGAAGGGATAGCTAGAGAGAGATAGTATGTAGTGACAAGTCTCCCTTTATCCAAATTAAAATTATTTCCATACATAATATACACTTTCTGTCTTGTTCTCACAAGAAAAGTACCAATAGCACAGACTCCTTTTTCTGAACCCTTTAAATTTACATGCATTCTCTTTCTCCCTTCCTTTTCCGTAGCACAGTATAAGCTAGGGGACTTATTGAAACTGGGAGGTAGCTAACTTTAGAATGTAATGTGAATTTATATTTGCTAAAAAGGTAAATGGATGGGTGTCTGGAATTTTTTTCTATGTGTATAATGAGCAAAGAGGAAACCAACTATTAATGACAGCTGAGTGACAAAATAATGAAAACTTCTGAAAATTATTGAAGAATGTATTATGTGTGTGTGCATACATGTACACAGGGTTGTACTTGGCTGTGCAAAACCTGTTTGAGTGCGTGTGGAGGCCAGAGATTGATGTCAACCTCATTCTTTGAAAGAGGGTCTCTTGCTGATTCTGAAGCTCACTGTTTGAGCTAAACTGACCAGTGAGTTCTGTCTGTCTGTTCCTCAGTGCTTGGGTCACAGAAGTGTTCCACTCTACCCAGCTCTTTACATGAGTGTGGGAATCTGAACTCAGGTCTCCATGTCTGCACAACACACACATTACATATTGGGCCATTTCCTCCTCTTCCTCCTCCTCTTCCTCCTCCCTTCCCCCTCCCCTCCTCTTCTTCCTCTTCCTTTTCCTCTTCCTCCTCCTTCTCTCTGTCTCTCTCTCTTTAAAAATCATGCTAGGGATTGAATCTTGGTTTTTAGTATGCTAGATAAATATTCTACCTGGAGATATTAACCTACAGAGAAATTCCCTCTCCTTCCCTCCCTCCCTCCCTCCCTCCCCCCCCCCGGCCGGGCGGGCGGGGGGCGGCGCCACCGGGGGCGGGGGGGCCGGGGGCCGCGG
>NW_021604757.1:3502819-3505900 GCF_004785775.1 Grammomys surdaster | reverse complement strand
TCCTTCCTTCCTTCCTTCCTTCCTTCCTTATGGTGCTGGGAGCCATACCCAGTGCCTTAGGAATACTAAGAGAACACTGAACCCTCAGGTGGCTTGCTTGTTTGTTTGTTTGTTTGTTTGTTTTTAATGCAGTGATTACCTCCTTAAGGACAGTATTCATCCTGACAGCACATATGCTAGGAGAATGGAAGACTCCTACAGTTGAGGAAGTTTGAAACTACTTATTTGAATATATATTTATGTGGTTGCTTCTCTCAGATTTTTAAATCTCTCCATTTTAATGGTTTCCTTGAATGCCAAGGAAATATCCCAAGTTTTTCTTTTATCTCTTTCTTTCCTTTTTTTTTTCCTCCTGTTTGTTTCTTTAATATTGTGCGAAGGTCAAAGGACAACTTAAAGAAATTAATTTGAAGTTAATGTTCTGCATGTAGATTCCAGGAATTGAACTTGAGTGCCCTGGCTGGATAGCAAGTACCTTAACCAATCCCCCACCCCCCATGTTAAAAAGCTTTTAATACATTTCTTTATGCATGTATGTGTATCAGAACATTTGTGATGGGAGTTGGTTCACTCCTAACATGAATTCTAGGGTTTGAACTCGTGGCTGTTGCTTTTACCTACTGAGCCATCACATCTCACCAACCTTCTTTTAAAAATATTTAATCAAATAATGTTTTGAGGACAGGATCTCAGTATAGCTCTGACTAGCCTAGAATTCAGCATAGATTGGTCTACTTGTGCTTACTCCATGCTTGTGTAGGTTACAGGACAGCCTATGGGGATGGTTCTCTCCTTCACTATATGTGCCTGAGGAGGAGCAAACGCAAGCCGTCTGGCTTGGCAACAAGGGCCTTCATTCATTAGGCCATATCATTGACTGGTTTCCCCCACCTTTTGGGCTAGAGAAATGGCTCATTGGTTAATTTGCCTCTCTTCCAGAGGACTCAAGTTCAGTTCCCAGCACTTACATCTATTGGCTTCCTGAATCATCCATACATGTGAAACAGAAAATTCTTAATTTATGTGTACAAATAAAAAACAATTTTTTTCAAATTAACACACATAACCATGGATTTTATTTTCAAACGTGTGTAATTATGTTTTATTCACAACGCTTTTGTTATTTACAGTGTATACCATGTCTAACTGTGTTGACCTATATATAAGTTAAGTGCCCAGTAAATATTGGAACAAGGAATGAGTCAGCGAGTAATTGGAGTTCATGATATCTACAGCATATTCAGTCTGTCTGAAAAGTTGAACCATCTAAGTAGTGCTTTTCAAACTGATGAACTACCTCATTCTTTACTCCATGGTAAAATACAGTAAAAAATATTTCCTTATAAAAAATTAGATGTGGCCAATCAGTGGTCCCAGCACTTAGGAAACAGAGGCAAAAGGATCTTTGTGAGTTTCAAGACAGCCAGGGCTATACAGAGAAACTCCATGCTGGGGGAGAGAGGTGTTTAAGTAAATAAATAAATAAATAAATAATAAGATGTAAGCTTGTTTTGCAATTGTCATTATTATTAGTTTTAATCCATAATTGCTAAATTTCAATTTCTGTGAATAGGGAACTTTCAAACTAAAAAGTTTGGAAGTTGTGGCTCTGGTCTTTGAGCCTTGTTTCACATAGCATGACCTAGGTAATTCCTAACAGATAGGGAGCTGGTATACAAAAAGGCAAAGGGTGTTTCATGAAGGGGTTGGGGGGGGGTGGGCTTCAAAGTTTTTAAAGGATTTGAAGCTGGTCTTGGTGGTAAAGGCCTCTAGTCTCAGGCGCTAGGGAGTCTTAAGTCAGGAGAAAAACCAGCCATGCTCTACCACAGTGGCTCTCAACTTTCCTAATTCTGTGACCCTTTAATACAGTTCCTCATGCTGTGGTGACCCCCAATCATCAAATTATTTTTGTTGCTACTTTATAACTGTAAATTTTGATACTGTTTTGGATCATAGTGTAAATATCCGTGTTTTCCAGTGGTCTTAGGTCACCAATGGTCTTAAGCCACCACTGTGAAAGGGTCATTTGACACCCTCCTCCCCAAGTGAGGTTACAACCCACAGGTTGAGAATTACTGCTCTGCAGAGTAAGTTCAGGGCTATCCTGAACAGTTTACTGAGACTCTCCCACAAAAAAAAAAAAAAAAAAAGAAAGAAAAGGAAGAAGAAGAGGTATATAGTCTGGTGGCAGAGTATTTACTTAGTGTACAAAGCCTTAGGCTCAATCCTCCTTAGGCTCCTTCCCCAAAAGAGGGTAAGATGGAGAATTTGGAGAGAAAAAGATTTGTCTAGGATTCTGAGTTTCCACTGGTTTTAGATAAGTTGTAATTTGTGTATATTATCCATGTTTTTGCTTCACACTGAATAGGGATATAATAAAGTTAGAAATGGTGTGCACATATGGAAGGAAAGGACAAGCCTGTGTAGTCGAAGCTGCTATTGTAATATAAATGAACAAACCTCTTCTCTGCAGAAAGAGCTGTCAGCTTATTATTCAAACATATCCTGAGAACCACTGGGGTTCGGTTAATCTTCTGTTTAATAGAAACATAACGAAAGATCAGCAACATTTTAATAAAACGCTATTAAAACTGATAAAAGTTGTTAGGGTCATGCTATAAGTGACACCATTGTTTCACTACTCAATGGTGGCTTTTAAAATAAATCTCTTGATTTTTACGTGCATTGGTGCTCTGCATGTCTGTGAAAGGGTGCTAGATCCTCTGGAACTGGAGTTACAGACAGCTGTGAGCTGCCATGTTAATCCTGGTAGTTGAACTCAGGTCCTCTGGAAGAACAGCCAGTGCTGGTAACCCACTGAGCATCTCTCTAGCCCCTGATGTCTTTTTCTTCTTCTCTTCTTCTTTCTCCTCCTTCCTCTTCCTCCTGTTCTGCCTCCTCCTCCTTCTCTTCTTCCTCCTCCTCTTCCTCTTTTTCCTCTTCTTCCTCTTCCTCCTCCTCCTCTTCCTCATCCTCTTCCTCCTTCTCTTCTTCCTTATCCTCTTCCTCCTTCTCTTCTTCTTCTTCCTCTTCTTCCTCCTCCTCCTCCTCCTCCTCCTCCTCCTCCTCCTCCTCCTCCTC
>NW_021604757.1:3469292-3502809 GCF_004785775.1 Grammomys surdaster | reverse complement strand
TCCTCCTCCTCCTCCTCCTCCTCCTCCTCCTCCTCCTCCTCCTCCTCCGGTTATGAAGGCCTGGTTTCTACTAGGATAGTAAGGTTAAAATGCTAAAAACCCATTACATTTTTACAGTGACCCACCATATTTCTTCTTGCACTCCTTTGTTTTCAGATAGTGTGTCTCTGTATAGCCTCAGTTTTCCTTGAACTCAAGATTTTGCCTCAGCTTCCCTAGTGCTGGAACACAGGTGTATACCACTAGCTTCCACCACCCATGGTTTTAAATTAATAGCGTAAAGGAAAACCAGTAAGACAGTATATTCCAAGATGGGTTTTTCATAGGTACCCATGTAATACAGATATATGGAGACCAGAGGTAGCTTTTGTATCACCTTCACTTCATATTTGTTGTTGTTCAATTAATTTATTGAGGCAAGGTCTTGCTATATAGCCCTGACTGCCTAGCAACTTGCCATTTGACCTGTCTCTGAAGTATTAGAATTAAAGATTGCACTTGTATGCCTAGTTGCAATTTTTATTATTATTATTATTATTATTATTATTATTATTATTATTTTGAGACAGGGTCTCTCACTGAACCCATAACTTGTCTGTTAGGCTAGAATGGCCGGCCAGGCAAGCCTGCAGAATAGGATCTTTTGTCTTTTCCCAGTGTTGGTATGCCAGGCTTTTTCTGTGGATGCTGAATATCAAAACTCTGTCCTTGCGTTTGCACTTTACCACTGAGTCACCTCCTCATTTGCTTCCAAAATAAGTTTTTAATAGCTTGATTCTGTGACAACTGTATAATCATACAACTGTATGATGATTATAGGAAGTGGTAGCTATCCTTTTGTTGTTGTTTTGAAACATGTTCTCATATAGCCACAACTGGCTTCAGATTCTCTTCCTAAACCTCCTCCTGCCTTCACTTCCCAAGTGTCAGGATTATGAGTGTGTTCTACTACACCTGGGTATAATATCTGTACTCAAAGTTGAAAGTCCTCTTTGTGTATAACACTCATTTTGGTGAGATTAATTGCTTAAATAAGAGGATTTTCAGGGCTAGTGATAGGGCTCAGTGGTTAAGAGCACTGGATCCTCTTCTAGAGGATATGGGGTTCAGTTTTCAGTATCCCACATGTCTCTCACAAGTGTCTGTAAAATTCTAGCCCCTGCTGGCATCAGGCACACATGTGATACACAGACAGACAGACAGACAGCACATCTTCATTGCACACAGCTATGAACCAAGCCCACTGTACCAGATGTAGCTAAAGGAATGAGTAGGATGGCTGTGGATATAAGTCAGTGGTAGAATGCTTGCCGGAGAACCTGAATTCATTCCCAATACTGCCTTTATAAAGGAAATAAAAAGGGATAAGGTTAACTGGGTGTACTAGTGCACACATTTAATACCAGCAGAGGCAGGTAGATATCTATGAGTTCATGGCTAGCCTGTCTCAAAATACAAAAAGAAAAAGGACAAACAAGATTTTAAAATCATTACTACCTTTGAAGAGTTACCAGTTCTTGGGAAAGGTTATTTAGAACAACATGATGATGATTTTGGCTGTGTAATAGAGATGGAAATTTAGTACTGTTTATATCCTAGAGTTACCCTGACTAATTAAAATGGAGAATTATAGACAACCATAAGTCAGGGGCAAGCGTTGGCTGTATGTTATTTTGATTTTGTTGTTGTTTTTAATGTTAGGATCTTTGTATATAGCCCAGATTGGCCTTGAACTTGAGACAGTACTGCTGCATCTCAAATGTTATAATTACAAGCACATACCCCAAACCTGATAAGTGTGATATGAGAAATACCCCCTATGGATGTTCATTTACAAAAGATGTATAAATTAAGGCATAGAGGTTAAATGACTTTCATAGATTCAACATTTGTTGCTAGTTTTTAAGAATTTAAATTGTTAGGTTGAGATGTTAAATTTTAAATGTAAGATTTTGAAATGATGGAAAAGACTGGGAAATGGATGGTACCTTCTGAAGAAACATTTATGATGCGAGAGTGCCCTTAAGTTCTTGACAGTTTGCAGGGTATAATACAGTTATTCAGGTAGGAGTGTTAGTGTCATAGGACTGGAAGAAGTGGAATTTGAAATGGCTGTATTTGGTGGGAAATTCAGTGCAAGGTCTCAAAAACAGTAAGTACTAGTTACATAATTCAGAAAAAAACCAAGGTTTACAGTAATTTCCATTACAGTCAGTTTGGCAATTTAATAAGAGATAGAGCTAAATTAGAAGCATCATATGTATAAGTTTGATGCTTAGTTTTCAAAGCTATCATTCTGGTGAATTCTTAGTTTGGATTTTGGAAATTAATGCATCTATTCTAACATCTGCTTAAAGAAGACTATATATATATATATTAAGAAGTCCTGGATCTTACCTGTAATTATTAATCCTTTGTTACTATGCAGACATTTAAAAATCCTTACTAGTCTGATGAGATGACTTGCCCACAAGCCTGGCAACAAGAATTCAGTTTCCAGAACTCACATAAAGGGGTAGGAACAGAACTGACTCCAGAGTCTCTTCCAACCTCTGCTACCTATAGCACATACAAATAATAAAGTCTTAAAAGAGATTTATTTTATTTAGTTGTATTTGGATATTATTAAAAATTGATGTAGGGCCAGGTGTGATGGTGTTTATCTTTTAATAGGCACAGACAGTCAGATTTCTGAGTTCAAGGCCAGCCTGATCCACAGAGTGAGTTCTAGGACATCCAAAGATACACAGGGATACCCTGCCTTAAAAACAAAACAAACAAAACAAAAGCAACAACAACTGATCAATCTTTGGGAGCTTTACTTTATAGAGTCTGAGAACTTTCATATTAGAAAAGACATGTGACGTCAGTTTCTTTAAAACTCAGTATGTCTTAATCACAATGGTGAATTTAGTTTGGTATCTAGTATGGACAAAATTCAGGTAAGTTTAAGTGGGAGTAGTGAATGAAGTAGATTTTCTCCTATGTTTCAAAAAGTTGTCGAAAATCTTTAGCGGAAAAAAAAACCCCTCTGGTATAAAATATAAATAACCTCATTTTATCTCATGCAGCTCAAAGAAAATGAACGGCACCCTGGACCACCCAGACCAACCAGATCTTGATGCTATCAAGATGTTTGTGGGCCAGGTTCCAAGGACCTGGTCTGAGAAAGACTTGAGGGAGCTTTTTGAGCAGTATGGTGCTGTCTATGAAATCAACATCCTAAGGGATAGGAGCCAAAACCCTCCTCAGAGCAAAGGTAAGCTCTTTTTATTTTATTTTATTTTATTTTACTTTATTTTACTCTTTTAATATATGGAGATCAGAGAACAAGATGAAATGCTAGGTTCTTTCCATTATGTGGATCCCAGGAACTGAACTCAAGGTTAGACTTGACAAGAGCCCCTTTACCACCAGCAAGTACTTTTACCCATTGAACAGGGTTTTGGGTTTTTTAACAGAGTATAGATGAGTGGGTTTTGTTTGTGTTTGTTTTGTCTGAGACAGGGTATCTGTAGCTCTGGCAGTCCTGGAACTTTCTATGTAGACCAGACTGGCTTGCAACTCGAGATATTCCCCCTGCCTCTGCCTCTGAAGTTTTTGGATTAAAGGCATGCACCATCATACCTAGCTGGGTTTTTAATTCTGTATTACACTGTGTATCCCATCTCTGGTTGTCAGGGTATCTGTGGGTAGATGGGATGGCGTCCTTTTATATTAACTATATTTTCTAATCCAAACACATTTAATGGTTTAAAAATAAAATATTAAGATGACTATATGAGTATGATTTATAGATGCATCTTGGTAGTTCTTTGTAAGTACGCACAGAGAAGGCCTTACAGGATGGTTTATCAACTGAGAAGGGCTTCATTTTAGGCAACTTGTTGGCAGTAGCCTACAAAATGAATAAGAAAAGAAAGACTGGGTTTTTCTAGAGATTACAGCAGCATGTGCATTTCAGGAGACTGATAGTAAGTAGCAGTGTTAGTTTTGCTTGTATATGGAAGCATGCTCTTACTAGTATTAGAGTGACTTTTTGGAATAGCTATTCTATAATACAGACATGAGGAGCATAGTTGTCATGTTTACACAAAAAGTAAGTCAAGGATCTAGAAATAGAAGAATTTTCTCCATGTGGCATAATTAACCGAAAATACAAATTGTTGTTTTCTGAAAATGCCATACAACATGAATTTAAAATCCTAAGTGCTGTATAATTTTGAGAGAAAACTATTGTATTTGGTGAGACGTTACAAGTATCAGAACACTAAAGCCCAAGATTTCTGAGAGCTTTGAGTCTCTAATTTATATATAAAACAAAACACAAAACCTTTAAGAATTTAGACAGTACCAAGCAGTGAGAAGCAAAATTATTTGAGAATGAAGAATTCAGAAAAGATTCTAAGTTCTTGTTCTTAAGTAGTTTTACAATTTGATAGGTGATAATTGGGTTTGAAACATATGGTGAAAACTTGCTATGACAGTCTGGAGAAAGGTACAGCAATTAGGTGCTCTGGTTGCATGCACTTCCAGAGAATCCAGGTTCAGTTTTCACAGTGGCTCACTGCAGGTTGTAAATCCAGTCCGAAGGGATCCAGTGCCCTCTTTTGGCCTTCTCAGTACCAGGTATATATGGTACACAGACAAAACACCCATGCACATAAAATAAAATAATAAAATAAAAATTTTTAAAATTAGTTGTGATGGAGGGAGTAGTTTGTTCTGAGCAACCAGAGAGAAAAAGAATTCCAGAAATCCAGGCTGTAATAACTGTATCTAGCTTGGTTGTGGCTAGGTCCTGTTCCTCAGCATATTACCTAGTTTGTAGTAGGACAAGTTAAATGGAATGGTACATAACCTTTGTAAAGGGAGCCTTGTAGCCAGGCTCAGTTGTGTATATTGTAATCTCTACTCTTAGTAGGTGGTGGCAGGAGTTGAAGGACATCCTTGATAACATATGAAATTCAAAGCCAGCCTATGCTATATGAGATCTTTTCTCAAGAGGAGGATAATAAAAAAAGAAGCATTTTCCCAGAGAAGTTATAGAAGCATCAAAAGAAGATTTCTACTGACTATAAGGAAGCTATGAATAAGACTTAGAGCTAAAATAGACTAGAACAAAGAAAAGATGCTTTAAAGAGTCACGGCCTTTGTCAGATGGTCATGGAGCATACCTTTAATCCCAGAACTGGAAGGCAGAGACAGATGTATCTCTGGGGTACAGAGGTAGTTTCAGGACAGCAAAGGGTACACAGAGAAACCCTGTCATGATACCACCCCTACTGACCCCCAAAAAGGTAACACCCTTCACCCCAGCCTTTTCTTCTCTCAGTTTTAATAAGCTCATTCATTTCTTGAATTTAAGCAGTAGTGTAAGGTTAGAAATATTCAAAAAATTCTGTTTTCAAGGCACTAATTTTGATTTTGCAAAATCTTCTTTATTCAGGGTGCTGTTTTGTTACATTTTACACCCGTAAAGCTGCATTAGAAGCGCAGAATGCTCTCCACAACATGAAGGTCCTCCCTGGGGTAAGAGCTTTTATAAGTTAAAATGGTTTTAATTTTTTGTGCATGGGGCATGCTTGTGCATGTTGGGCACATACTAAAAAGCATTTTGGAGGAAAGGCACTTGCTGTGGGAATTACTGTGAAAAGGAGAATATAAGATGAACATTTCAAAGACGATGGGCCAAAAGTAGTTCTCAATGCCAAGGGTTTTGTGTGTTTTAACTTTATGACTATCCTGTCTGTTACTGTATTTTGTTGCGTTAAGATCATCGGGCAGACATGAATCCAGAGCAAATTCTAAAGGCTGTTTTGGTATACGCTTTAGAGGCTCTATTTTTGAAAGCTATTAATGGGGTTGGAAAATAATACGAGTGGATTTCCTTTTTAGATGCATCACCCTATACAGATGAAACCTGCTGACAGTGAAAAGAACAATGGTAAGCATCTTGATGTGCACATCAAGTCTGCTCAGCATGAGACTCCTTCTTCCTTTCTTCCTTCCTTTCTTCCTTTCTCTCTTTTCTGTTTGCTGTTCTTAGGGCATTTATATTGAGTTATGCTATAAACATCTACTTTTTCCCAGTTTTAATAAGCTAGAAAAATAGGGTTAATAATAGAGAAAATATTACACACAGACAGATTTTCCAGTTATGGGAGTATACAGTGCGGATCCAGGCATTTAGCGTTTGAGGCCAGCTTGGGCCACATAAGACCATATTTCAAAAATAGATACACAAACAGAAAACATAGAATATCCTTGATAAGTATAATTTCTTATGGACAAGGTTAAGGAAAGTGGAGCATCTGGAAACAAGACCTGTTAGTGCTTTAGGAGAGAGCTTTCTGAGCTTAGTAGGGACAAATCCATGGTCAGTACAGTTGCCAAGAAACTGTAGTCCAGCCACAAGTTATGACCCCAGGTACATTTGGAGCCAGAGATGAATTCAGACTTCTAGGGTCATCTATAGAAGCTGAACATAATGAATGGTAGTAGTCAGAAAGCTATAAATAATCTTTGTTTCACACCCCCCCCCCCAACTGAACTCTTTGAGAAAATACAAGTCTTAACAAATTCATGAGCTAATAACAGAAAGTTCAGCAGGAAGCTCAGAGGGCAGTTTGTCTCAGAGCCACTTGGGAAAAGACAGAAACAGGCTGACATTTCAGGGGCTGTCCTACTGACAGCTATACTTGGTACCATCCTTGAGGACTTGTTCTTCCTGAGTGAAATTGTGGGAATTGTACAGATTCCCTAGTAGACTCCACCTGAAATTGGATGGTAGCTGGCTCATAAAGGTTCATTTAAACAAACAATGTTGTAAAAGGCTCAGAGGCTAAACATTAATTTTAAATTCTCAAGAGTTCCAGTTAGAAACACAAATGACTCAGGAGGCAGAAACAGGAGGATCTCTGTGAGTCTGAGGCTACCCTAGAAAATTCCAGGACATGGCAAGTTCTGGGACAGCCGGAGCTATGTAGAGATACCTGGTCAAGGGAGACTGAGGGGGGAGAAAAACAAAAGACTAAATGTTATTACCAAATGTTATTCACGGTTTAAGGAAATATTTTAAAAATAAATAAAATTTAAAATATTCGAAAAGGAAAGTAGGAAATTCTCACTGAAGTGTCTTCTGTTTATTGATTATATCAAGTGTGAAAGCCTTTTCATGGTACTTCTAGAACAAACATATTAAGGGCAAGGCAAAATACTAAGAACTTTCCATTTAATATCTACAAGATTGGGCTGGAGAGATGGCTCAGCAGTTAAGAGCACCGACTGCTCTTCCAGAGATCCTGAGTTCAATTCCCAGCAACCACATGGTGGCTCACAACCATCTATAATGGGATCTGATGCCCTCTTCTGGTGTGTCTGAAGAGAGCAATGGTGTACTCATATACATAAAATAAATAAATAAATATTTAAAAAATATCTACAAGATTAGCCTTTGCAGTAACCTGCCTGCCTCTCAGTCACACACACTGATTGGTGAATTAACTTGAACAAGAGCACAAATTCTCCATATCTTATGGAAATGCTTCCAAATATGTATAATTTTAAGTTACCATTGTATCATTGGTTATTACAGTTTTATATCATTAATATAAAATTGTGGATTAATATAAAATTGTGGGAAGAAGAAATGTGTCTTAGACTCTGTGAGGTGGATGGTATGAGCCATGGCTAGTCTAAAACATAAGAGATTTGGTTCTTGACTCTGCCTTTTAGTGATAAGCCTTTTGTGTTTTTACTCTTTTAGCTGTTGAAGACAGGAAGTTGTTTATTGGTATGATTTCCAAGAAGTGTACTGAAAATGACATCCGAGTCATGTTTTCTTCGTTTGGACAGATTGAAGAGTGCCGGATATTGCGGGGACCTGATGGCTTGAGCAGAGGTGGTACATTTTTAGAGCTTTTAAAACAGATACTTGTCTTAAATTGAAGTGTCTTATTTAACTGGACTATTGGAGACAGATTCCTAGCCACCATGGATGAATAGCTTGGGCCTGCTACCTCCGGCTGTACACCTTGATCTTGTCAACCTCTCTAGTTGAACCCACCTATATTTTCCCCATATTGTTTGAGGAGTTCTGTCCTCAGTTTCTCTTGATGTCTAAAATGAACTTTTTCTCTCTACATTTACTTAAATCAGAATGAACTGAGATTCTTTGCTTCTCCCTCAAAACCTATTTGTTGTTCGTTGGTAGCATTTAGTACACTATCATGACATACATGTATCTACTGAAGAAGCTTGGGGACCCCTGAAAAAAATATCTTTTTGGTTTTTCGAGGCAGGGTTTCTCTGTGTAGCGTAGCCCTGGCTGTCCTGGAACTCACTCTGTAGACCAGGCTGGCCTCAAACTCAGAAATCCTGCCTCTGCCTCCCAAGTGCTGGGATTAAAGGCGTGTGCCACCACTGCCCGGCTGAAAAAAATATCTAACACACAATAAGTTAGTTATTCATTCAGTGTCTGTCAGATAAGCCTCTAAACAAACAAACATTGATTCTTTTCTTGCCAGGTTGTGCATTTGTGACTTTTACAACAAGAACCATGGCACAGACAGCTATCAAAGCAATGCACCAAGCACAAACCATGGAGGTAAGGAGCAGAGAGGCGGAAGAAGAGAAGCAGTGTCTGACAGTGCTGGGATAGCTGCCTATCAATGTACAACACAGATCACCCTGAAACTTAAAATGGTCTATTTTAGGATGTCAAATACTATGTTTAAAATTATGAGGCGATTCAGAGCACCTGATGCTCTTGCAGAGAAAATGTGTTTGATTTCTAGCAGCCAATGGTAGCTCACAGACATCTATAACTACACTTGTAGGGCACCCAACACCCTCTTCTGGCTTCTGTGGGTATTGTGGATGCATGTGATGCACATACGTCCAACTCAAGGAAACATACATATAAAATAAGGTAAATAAATCTTTAAAAACTTAACATATACCCTGTCTCAAAAAAACTAAAAAACAAACAAAAAACTTAACATATTAGAGCCAGAAATGATGATGAATGCTTACAGGCCCAGCAATTCAGGCCAAGACAGGAGAATCATTTGAACCCAGTAGTTCAGAACCAATTTGAGCAGCATAGTAAGATCTCCCCATTTTGAAAATAAGCAGAAAATGATTTTTAGAAATAAATTGCCTTTTGCCACTGTTGTCTCTCAGAAGAGTCACTTGTGGGTGGTAAGAAATAGAATGCTGCCTTTATACCAGCACAAAGAGGATTTCTCCTCAGCCCAGGAAGAGATGGTGTCATTTTAAGTTGTAGGTGTCTGTCCGTCTGTCTGTCCAAAGCATGCATGTAGAGGTCAGGGAATAATGTATAGAGGTTTGTTTTCCTCTTCTATATACTCTATGGGTTTCAGAGTTCAAACTCAGGTCATCAAGTTTGGCAGCAGTCATTTTTACTCACTGAGAGTAAAATCTCTCTGGCTCTAAAAGAAAGAATTTGACCCTTTGGTTTTGGTGTTTATAGGGTTGCTCATCCCCCATGGTGGTAAAGTTTGCTGACACCCAGAAGGACAAAGAACAGAAGAGAATGGCCCAGCAGCTCCAGCAGCAGATGCAGCAGATTAGTGCAGCGTCTGTGTGGGGAAACCTGGCTGGTCTGAACACACTTGGGCCCCAGTACTTAGCAGTGAGTTCTGTGGTTTGCTTTCTGCACACTTTGCAAGCTCCTGGCTGTTTCTTCTTCTGCTGTCTCTAGCTAACAGTATCATTTGCAACTTTGGGCATGTAGAGATTGTATACAAAAATTTAGGCAATGTCATTAAATCGTGCTAGTCTATCTCCTTTATGGTTCCATATTGAGGAATTAATATGGAACAATTAATTAAACTAAAATGTTGATTTTAATTTAAAGAATTATAAGTATCTCATTTCCCTGCCTCTAAGAGAAAGCCTTAAAAAATCTTTACTATTCAGCATCATTTTCCATATCTCTTTATACAGGATGTGGAGATCATCATCAAAATCTTTATTAAGTCCCCTAGAAACATGACAAAGGTATCTTTCAGCAGACTGAAAGATCCTGAGATTAAAATTAGAATACTATTAAATGAGAGAGGTACATATTTGCATTTCCCAAATTGTGAATACATTTTCTTTAGTTGAATTTTCTGATAATGACTTTGAGTCATACAGTCTAAAATCTAATCTATTATTTAGGTTATAATTATCATAATCTTACAGGAGATTGTTAGATTTGTGAGTCCCAAAAGAATGGGCATCTTTGTCCATAGTTGCACATGGCTCTAGTTCTAGTACCTGGAAAATCAAGGCAGAAAGATCGTGAGTTCTAGGTCAACCTGTGAGCTACAGTGAGTTCCTGGCCAGACTGCAACCTCTTCTCAGATAAAGAGTTTCCTCTGAAGCTAAAAATAGGGAAACTGTTGAGTCTGTATGGATAGTTTGGAAATGCTCGTATAGGGATAACGAATGCAGTCATTCATTCCTTATTCTTTCAAATACTGATTATGTATGGAAACAAGAAAGGTAATTATTTCTGTTGACATGGTTACCAAGTTTTAATTAATTGGATGCTCACTGGTTTCCATTACTAAAATCTTAGAACTATCAGTTTATTCTAACTAGAATATCTTTAAAAGGGTAAAGGGTTGTTATATATATTTCAATAAATTAAATTATTTTTTACTGCTAGGAACATTGAGAGAGATTGTAGTTTTCTGCCAGAATAATCTCTAGCCAGATGTAATGGTGCATGCCTTTAATCCCAGCACTCAGCAGACAGAGACAGTCTCATTTAATAGTATCTCTTTGAATTTGAAGACAGCCTGATCTACATAGTGAATTTCAGGATAGCCAGAGCTACAATAAAACAGAGACCCTCTCCCAACTACACGCACACACAACACCTAAAATACTACAGTATGATCCAGTGTGATAATTTAAAACAGTTAAGTGGAAGGCTGAATGTATTGGTGTATTCCTTTAATCCTAGCATTGGGGAGGAACAGTCAGGTGGATCTCTTAATTCAAGGCCAGTCTGTTCTACATGTTGAGTTTGAGGCCAACCAGGGATACATAGTTAGACCCTGTCTCAAAAATAATAATAAAATACACTAGTTGGTGGTTGTAACCTAAAGAATGTGTGTGTTGGCCTTACAAGGAAAACATGGGAGAGAGAAAGAAACTAGGAATGGCATGAACCAAGGTGTGCTGTGCTGGGATCTAGATGATTTCTCTGTGCTATGCTGTACTCTGCTGCGCAGAGACCTGAGTTGGTCTCACTGTCCAGAGAATGCTCTTCTGGGCCAGTGTGCTAGCTGTGCTGCCCTTGTCCTGTGCAGTCATAGACTTGCATGTCTGTTGGGCTTGGGGTCATGTGTTTGACTTGGTTCTCTCTGGGGGCCTCTGCACTCTTGCTTTGCTGTGCTGTAGAGTTATCCCAGATGCAGAACCAGCCCTCACTCTCACTCTTGTTCTGTTTTTTGGTGTAATGTCTAGCTTTATTTGCAGCTCCTTCAGCAGACTGCCTCCTCTGGGAACCTCAACACCCTGAGCAGCCTCCACCCAATGGGAGGTAAGTGTTTCCCTGCTGCCGAGGAGCAGCAGTTTACAGGTCAGCAGACAGCTTCCTCAGTCTGAGAGTTTGGCACCATTTGTGCCAAAATGTTTTTGCTCGTTACATAACTCTCGGGACTCGGTTTTCTTGACTCTATCATGTAGCCCTGTTGTTGGTCAATGCCACTTTGCTCTGAAGTTCGTTTGGTGTCTTTTATTCTAAGTCACTTTTGAGGAAGGAAAATGATAAAGAACACTTAGGGACCATCCAGGCTTTGGCCATTCAGATGAAAAAAAAAAACAAAACACCCTCTTATAGTAAAGTAAGTTTCAATGACTTTGCGTTAATACTTGAATACTTACCCAAAGCTACAAAAACCAGTGAGTTTTTGTGTTTCTAAATTCATGCTGTTGTTGCTGTTAAGATATATGGAAAATGTAAGTAACAGATACATGATTTATAGCAAAATGAAGCTCTAAAGACAGGCAGGAGCCAGGGGCTATCAGGAAGAGTCTGAAGAGGCAGAATGTGAGTAGTTCTGCAGCAGCTTGTGCCTGTACCCTGGCCAGTGGGGTGTAGCTAACCACTGCATTGAGAAAGGGGGCATGTTTGGTGAGCTGCATTTTGCATTTTGGGAGTTTTGATAGTAATTGGTTTTGCCCCAGAGAATTTGGTTTTCTATTTTGGGAAAGATATAATGCATATTGTTCTACTTTCTCTACTTCCTGTCTTGATAATCTATATGTCCTCTAGTAAAATGCTTTACAAAATATACAACATAATTCAAATTTGTTCTTATTCTGTGTTTTCTAGGTTTTACTTAAAATTCTTTCCCTTACATTTTTTTTTTCTTTTTCTGATGATTAATTTACTGTTATAATGGCAGTGTTTTCTTTATTCCTTCTCCTAATACTGTTCTTTCCTCCCATGGAGTTTTGTTTACTGCTTCTTCCCTTCCAGTGCACTTATTTGTGTGTAAGAAGGCCTTACTGTAGCTTGGGCACTATTCCCTTAGGCTCCTTCCCCATGATAGATCACAGGTATTCTCATTCCGTTTTGCCCACCTCTGTATTAGTGCTCATTTGGAGTGCTGCTATAGTGGATTAGCAAGCTCTTCTCTTAGGAAGTGGCTTTAAATTTCTTTCTCCTTGCTGAGGATAGATCTCAAGGCCTCGTACATCATTAACATGTGCTATACCACTGAATTAGAACCCCAGTGTTTCAAAGTCTCCTACTAAATGATAGCTGAATCTTTTAGATCCCTGTGGTATAGCATGGAAAATATAGAAGCTAAGTATGTTCTTATATAGTTAGTTCCTCTTTGTCTGGGACCAATTTCCAGTAATTGCTGGAATAAATATTGGGCATCTAATCTGGCTGATGCAATTTTTTGGATATTACAGGGTTAAATGCAATGCAGCTACAGAATTTGGCTGCACTAGCTGCTGCAGCTAGTGCAGCTCAGAACACACCAAGTGGTACCAATGCTCTCACTACATCCAGCAGTCCACTCAGCGTACTCACCAGTTCAGGTAAGAGGATGATAGGGAACATTGTGTACCTTGGACACATCCTCTCTTTGAAGGCAGAGCTAAGGGCAGGGGCAGTTCATCTTGGAAAGGAATTAACACATACCAGGTAGGTTGTATTATGAACAACAGATTCAGAGGTGTTGATCAGTCTGTCTGTCTTATGTCTCTCTGTTTTTTGAGACAGGTCTCTATATGAGTTCTGGCTGTCTTGGCCTTGCTGTTTAGAACAGGCTGGCCTTGAACTCAAAAAAGATCCTTCTTCTGCCTCCTGAATGCTGGGAGTAAAGATTCTTGTTGATCATGCTCCTTTTAGATTTGGTTTGGTTTGGTTTTTCATTAAATTTTTAAAATTTATTGAGGCAGGAAAGATGGTTCAGTGATTAACAGTATGTACTAGTCTTTCAGCAACCTGGGCTTGGTTCCCAGTACCCACAGGAGGAAACTCATAGCTGCCTATAACTCCGGAGAATTTGACTTCCTTTTCTAACCTTTATGCCCACATATACATACCTTTACATAGGTGCACATATATACAGTTTAAATGATTGTGTGTGTGTGTTCATGCACGCCATGTAACAGTCAGAAGAGGACAACTTGCAGTAGTTGGTTCTTTCCACCTTGTGGTCCCAGGCAGGAATGGAGCTCAGGTTCTTGGGGTTGGTAACCAAGCACCATTACCCACTGAGCCACCCTCAGTTGTCATTTTTTGATTATTTGAAATCTCATCAGTTTTGGTTTGTTGTAACCATCATTTGTGTCTGACTTAGAAGGACAGTTATCAGAATTCAGTGATTGCAGAATCCTTTTTGTAAATAGAAGAGTCGATAGGATCATTCTTGTGCTTTGGTTCCTGTTGGCAGGAGAAGGCAAGTGATGATTTAACTCCTGAATTTCTAATAGCAGGGTCTTCACCGAGCTCAAGCAGCAGTAATTCTGTCAACCCCATAGCCTCACTTGGAGCCCTGCAAACATTAGCCGGAGCAACAGCTGGCCTCAACGTGGGCTCATTGGCAGGTAATGAGCAACCCCTGGTTGTCATCAGGCTACTTCTATAAACCCAGTAAAGAACTACTAATAGAAAAGTTGCTTTGGCCCAAGGAAAGTTAGAAATAATTATGGGATTGTGTCAGATCTGAGGTAAATCCAAACTTTGCTGCTTAGCTAGCTGTAACCTTGGACCATCGTTCTAATACTCATTTTCTCATCTGCAAAGCAGAAGTAATAGAATACTTTGGAGGGTGCTTAGAAATGAGGTCAGGTGGTGGTGGCACATGCCTTTAATCCCAGTACCTAGGTGGGAAAGGGAGGTGGACCTCTGAGTTCAAGGCTGGCCTGGTCAAAAGAACAAGTTCCAAGACTGCCAGGAAACTGCCATGGAGAAATCTTGTCCTGAAAAAACTAAAACAAACAAGCAAAACACCCCCCTCCGCCCCATGAAGTTAAATCAGCAGCTGGAGACATGGCTCTGCTGTTAAGAACACCTACCACTCTTTCCAGAGGGCCTAGGTTTGATTCCCAGCATCCACATGATGGTTCACAGTTGAATGTCTATAACTTCATTTCCAGGGGATCTGACACCTTCTTTTGGCCTACTTGGGTGCGGCATGAATGACGTGCACAGACATACATACGGGCAGACTACCCACACAGAATTTTAAAATACAAAAAAAGCTTTTACAAAGATAATGTTAAATGAGGACGTAGAGCCCGGTGGTAGTAATCTTAGTGCTGGGAAGAGAGAGGCAGGTAGATTTCCAAAAACCATCCTGGTCTACAGAGTGAGTTCCAGAACAGCTAGGACTTCACAGAGAAACAGAACAAACAAACAAAAACCAGAGAGGGGGGAGGAGGGAGGGGGGTTTGAGATTGATTATGAGAATATGAATGAATAGGTAAAGATGAAAAAATGGACCTAGCCATTTGTGAGTGGTGTCAGTCCTTCCATGTGCTAAAAAACAGTAATGAAGAGAGTGGTGATGAGATGTGGGATTTATAATATTCACGGTAGCATCCAGGTCGGAAATAGATAGGACTAATCGGATGAATAATCTAACTCAGTGGGTAGTTAAAAGGGAAATAAAAAGTCAGCTTTTGGGGGGGGAGGTCCGTTTTTTAGTCACTTAAGTGTATCTGTCTTTAGTATCAGTTGAATCTTTCTAGTATATTAATCTTGCTCTTCCTCCAAGGAATGGCTGCTTTGAATGGTGGTCTGGGCAGCAGTGGCCTTTCCAATGGCACTGGGAGTACCATGGAAGCCCTCACCCAGGCGTATTCTGGTATCCAGCAATATGCTGCTGCAGCCCTCCCCACTCTGTACAACCAGAATTTATTGACACAGCAGAGTATTGGTGCTGCTGGAAGCCAGAAGGAAGGTAAGTGCACCAGGATTAGAAGTTGAGGTTACGGGCAAGGGAATTTAGGTAGACTAACATTTTCCCAACCAAGGCCAAGAACAAACTGAGGAAGACTATGAAGCACAGTGCTTTTTGTCCATTTTGAGGTGGGGGGGGGGGGAGTGTGTGTGGGTGAATCAGAATCATAGAGATGCTCTTAGGATGGAGCTTAGTTTTTAAATAAAGAAACAAATAGACATTGAAATTGATCTGGTCACTTGACAAGAATCTTAGTCAACCAGAGGATTGTCTAAATATTCCTCTTAGGTGTATCATCTGACATTTTTCTCTTTGACTGATGTATGTCCTAAATGAGACACTCAGATATGATGGGATGAAGTGAGATAGCCGGTAGGTTTGGTGGGGTGAGAAGTGCATGGATAGAAATGGTATTATAGCCTTTGATAGAAATAGAATTAAATTTAGGAGAGACTTCATTGACAGGTCCTGCTGGCACCTTAGTGTTTAGGTTTGACTGGGTTTTTATAACCATGGTTTGATAAGGTGTCACATTAATGTAAGAAAAACAAGTAGCCTTTTTGGCTTTAGTGTGTGAACCAGTAGTATTAAGAGACCTGGAGAATGTGGTGAAGTAAATCAAGGGTGTTTATAGGAGAAAGAGAATAATAGGGCACAGAGATGGCAGGCACATGGACCTAGAAGCCACAGTGGGCCATGTGTTTAACAACTTAGTCACTCTTCATTAGAAAGTCACATTGTAAGTAAAGAAAATGTATTTTCCTATGAGTCTAGTGTTAATCATGGGTACTTTTGTATGTGTGTGGGTTTTTTGTGTGTGGTTTTTCGAGACAGGGTTTCTCTGTGTAACAGCCCTGGCTATCCTGGTCTTGAATTGTAGACCAGGCTGGCTTCTAACTTACCCCTTCAGAGTACTGGGATTAAAGGTTTGCACCGCCATGCCCAGCTTCATGGGCACGTTTTTTAAATCTTTTTTTTTTTTAACTGAAATGTAGTTTTAAGTAGGATTAAACTCAAAATTTGCCTATTTTGGTATAAAACTCTGAGTTTATATGGTGTTGAAACACCCACCATAATGAGAGACCATTTATGAATATTCCCTAAAAGCTCCCTAGCACCCATTGTCATTTGCTGTTCCATTCCTGCCTCTGGTACTACCCATCTGTCTGTCATCCTTTAGTGCCTAGGCACAGTTTTGAAAACTAATTTTTTATTGTTGTTTACTTGCTTTTGTTTTTGAGGCAGATCTCACTGTGTAGCCCAGGCAGACCTTGAGAGCCTCCTCTTAGCCTCCTGAACAGTAGAACTATAGGCTGAAACTTGTTTTGACTATACAGCCCATTTCTCCTCCTTTTTCTTGCTCCCTGTGGTCTCCAGTTGGTTTTACTACTGTACTTGCAGATCTGCCATCTTTCCAATCCCTTGTATACCCTCTCTGGCAAGGTATGGGCTTTTAACATTCTTCCATGAGCCAGTCATAGAATGGCCCACAATTTTAATCCCAGCATTTGGAATGCAGAGGCCACTGGGTCTTTGTGGGTTTGAGCCTGGTCTATGTAGTGAGTTCCAGAACAGCCAGAGCTTTATAATAAGACAACACACATACATACACACCACCCCTCTACCACGACCACCCCGTCATTAATCTCAGCACTTGGGAGGCAGAGGCAGGTACCCAGAGCTACATGAGTAAAACTTGTTTCAGAAAAAAAAAAAAATCCTTCCATGATATGACACATGGTTACATGCAAGGGAGGAATTCTTATTTTGGAATTACTGCTTTCAATTTAGAGAATCTGTTTAGTTCCCCTTCAGAGAATAAATTTGTTGAGATTCTGCTAGTGTTAGTATAGATGGGAATGAGAGATCATTGGCCCTTGGTGATGAGCATACTTAACACTGATACTCTTCTAATCAATGGATATTTGAAGGTCCAGAAGGAGCCAACCTGTTCATCTATCACCTGCCCCAGGAGTTTGGAGACCAGGACTTACTGCAGATGTTTATGCCCTTTGGGAATGTCGTGTCTGCCAAGGTTTTCATAGATAAGCAGACAAACCTGAGCAAGTGTTTTGGTATGTTGACTGCTCTTCTGGTGTCAGAATGGGGTTAAGTATTTTGCCACTGAGAAGGAGAGAAAGTGGCTGCTGACAAATTCTGAAAGATCTGAATTTGAGTGTAACCTTAGCAGATCATATGGCCTCTTTCTGAGTTTTAGTTTTATCTGTACTAGAGGTAGTGATTTCTGCTCACAGTGTTGGTCCAGAGGAAATAGTGTATAGAAATGGCTTTGCAAGGGGGGAGAGAGTGCTGGTAAATGTCAGGTAGTACCATTGAGAACCTAATTGTGGTTTCATGTGGTTGCCAGAATTTTCATGCATGCCGAGAACAATTGAGATAACCTTTTGTACAAGACTGAGACTCCTTGCTTTATTAGGTTCCTCACCGAGGTTTCTGCTTGGACATACAGGTTTTGTAAGTTATGACAATCCTGTCTCAGCTCAAGCTGCCATCCAGTCCATGAACGGCTTTCAAATTGGAATGAAGAGGCTTAAAGTGCAGCTCAAACGTTCGAAGAATGATAGTAAGCCCTACTGAGTGCTCCCCTCTGAGACTGGAGTGAGAAGATCTTCTGGTAAGTGGGGGAGGAGCACCCTTAATCATTCGAAGCCCTAAGGCTGTGTGCTGACAGCCCTGGACCCTGATCCCTGCCACTCTCGCAGGCACAGCTTGCCCTGAAGACTCAGCTACTGCCTTCTGTGGGAGTGTCGCTTCGTACAGAGGACAAGTGTGTGCTTTGGTTTCCAGTGTTTTACTTTGGAGTTTAGGTGCCATATCGTGAGGGTTTTTGTTTTGTTTTGTTTTGTTTTGTTTTGTTTCTTTTTCCCTTTATTTAAAGTTTGCTGTGTTTGTAACCAGTTTGTTGAGAAGGACCAACACCAGTCCACCTTGAGGAAGAGGGAAATGGGTTTAAAAGATAATTAGAACATGCCCCAAACCATGGAAAGAGGGCTGAGCAGAACAGAAAGTTGGTCCCCAAAGTCTGTCTCCCTGAGTCCAAGCATGGGTAGAGTGAGAACTAAGTCTAACGAGGGGCGGGTGAGGTGGCTTGGCATCTAGACCCCTTCAGAACTGCTGCCGCTTTCTGTGGAAACGCTGAGCTTATGCCATCTCTTTCTCTAATTTTTGTCCTGGATTTCTGCCCTTCTTTCCTAAAAGGGGGTAAGCAAATCTCAGGAAACAACGCACTTTTCATTTAGCCTGAAATATGCAAATAACAGGGAGATAGATACCATGACTAGCCAGCCCAGCCTACCATTCTTATTATATTGCCCTGCCTGGTTGGTGTCTGTTTGGGGGAAGCTGCCAGAGAGGTCATTTTAGGTTATTTCAGCATGAAGTTAGACTATGCCCATTTCCAGCAGTTTCTTTTGAAGAAGGTCTGTAGAAGTTCACCACACCTCCTTCTGTGGCCACAGTTTTCTCATGAGGGCAGACCTAAGAAGCTCTTAGAGCGTCTCTAGCCAACAAGGGTACAGCTCATGGGCAGAGCCCATCAAGAAGCCATTTGATGGAAGGAGGAGAGACCTGCTTCTTGGTGTGCCTGAATCAAAGTCTCTCAGGCCACTTTGCTACATTTGAGCAGAACCTAGCATTCAAGAAGGTTCAGAAGTGCACTTCTGCCTCCTTAACAAAAGTATCCCAAAAGTTGTATCCCCATAAAGGTCTGGCAGGCCTCTCCTCTAGCCACTCTAGCCCCATTTTCTGTCCTTAAAGACAGAAGAGAGTACAGGAAGTTTACAGGCTTCATATGATTTGTGTTCATTTACCTCAGTATTAACCTATGTTCATTTTGTCATGCTTACAGTAAGCTCCCTGCTGCCTTTCACGGGTCTTGTCCCACACAGCCTCTGGGCTCTCCTTCTCCACCAAGAAAAGCTGTTGGGAATTATGTTTTTGAGCAGAGGTGGCCCTAAGCATATGATTAATAGCCACAGCCAGGGCCTGGGTTCCTGTGTCATTGGAAGCTTAAGCCTCACAAGTTAAAAGTCTTGGCTCCTAGCAGCAGAGATAAGAAGGGGCTAGCCTGCTTTAAGTCAGATGGGGACACTCTCCTTGTCATGTTGTCCCTGTGAATAACAAACAGGGATTGACCATCTTGCTGTTGTACAGAAAGTTGTTCGTGGTATGCTATCCCATTGATGCTGGGACAGCTGTTCTCTTATAGTGATAAGTTGAGTCTGTTGTCCTCTTAAACATGAAACATACACTTCTTAAGCTGAACCACGTAAACTTGAATTCTGCGCACTGGGAGAAAAGTGTCCTGTGTTTCAAGATAAAAGTGTTCTAAAGGCTTCCAGGGTAATGATGGGATTTTTTAAAATAATGCAAAAAAAATAAAAAATAAAAAAACTTAAAAAGGAAAAAAAAAAAAAGAAAAAAATGCTAGGTTGGGCAGGCACTGCTCTGAATCCCAACCGGCCGGAACCAAGAATGTTGTTTCTATTTTTATAGAAGTTTTATACAGCTCCGGGGTGGAGAATATTTATTACCTAAATTATATCTCTGGAAAAGGCCAGGATTTTGTAGAATCCAGAATGTGATTGTTGTACACACAGGGTGCTGTGTATGATTGAAACTACTGACTTTCTGTGACCGTTTGCAGCCCAGGTAACCTGTCCAAGGGGAAGAAAGGCTAACATTAATGCTGTGAACTGGCGGAGGCGAGAGCTGTGCTCCATAGGGTGCTGCCTGCCAGTGCTGTGCTCCCTAACCTTCTGTTCTGTCTTCCTCCTCGGCCAGAACACCACATCCTTCCCCTTCTTCCGGTTTCCCTCTATCTCTCCCATTTCATCATTTGTCCACAGATTTGTCCTGTGCTCCAGGACCATATGAAACCTTCCTAATGATATTAGAAGCAAAGGAGTGACACCACCTTTAGAACAGACCCCAAACTTCATACCTACTTGTGATTTCTAAAAAGAGCACTTGCCTCAGCAGAGCCATGGTCTGCTCAGCCAGCAGCCAGCTGGGGAGAGCATGGACTTCCCTTATCCCTTTTGCCCAGTGCATCAGCACAGCAGTAGCACTGTCCTCGAGCACAGTTCTCTCCCCAGGCCAAAGATGGTTTTGTTGAAGAAGCTGCTCCCCTATAAGTCTTGATGTGAAAGGGCTCAGCTTAGAGTGGAGACTGAAGTGAAGTCTTAAAAACCAGTCCATTTCTGTTGTGTGGAGGTTTTCTGCTGTAGTTTTGTTTCATGGATTATATCATGCCACTGATTTGCCTTCAGTGCAGCCCAACCACTGTCTCCTGGGTTCCACACAGTTGGCCAGGGGGTGGCCAGGGCTCATATGGAAGCTTAGGGCTTGGATTTCTGGGAACAAAGGGCCATTCTAGGATTGAGCAAGAAATTCTGACCCTCTACCCGAAATAGTCTCCCTCCCCCTCTAGTTAGCATCTTTTACTGCTGAGACCCTGCTTGCCCAGAGACTGTCTTGATGTGTTAGGTGCTTTGCGGGAAATCCAAGCCTTAGGTTCCCTTCTGTCTCTGGCAGTTGGATGTTCTCTTGGTGTCCTTCATGTCCTTTTGAACTTTTCCCTGTGTCCATTGTTAGCATGTGCAAAAGTTCTTGTCATTCCCCATCCCTGCCCTTCCCCGCCTCCTCATTTCAGGGCTGCATACAGTGAGTGTCCTGTTCTCTCTCTCTGTTTGGATGTATTGCTCTGTGTAACTCAGTGGATCTCCCTCTTTCTGGTTTGTTTTTTTTTCTAGATTCCTGCCGTTTGTTCATCGTTGTGCCTAAAGCATGTCGATGTGGCGTCAAGTACATCGTCCAAATCCCTGTCTCTTCAGCTTCTCTGATGCTTGAACTCTCACCTTTGACCTTGTGTTGACCTTTGATGCTGATGTGTATTTTATTATGTTTGTTTCTTTCTTTGTTTTTCTTTTTTCTTTCTTTTTTTTTTTCCCTTTTGTGCTGCCAAATTGGTTTTGCTAGAACGACTGCTGAAGGGAAAATATTTAAACTTGCATTTGAATATAAAAAAAATCTATTTTTCTAGAACTTCATAAGATAACCACTTGATTTTGTGATTCCAATTCTTTGTAACTGTCTCAGAGCAGCCCTACTAGCACATGCCGTGTGGTGTTTGTATTCTTGTGAACACACAGCCAGTCCGCTTCCAGGCTTGTTCCTCTGTGTGCTTAGTTTCAAAGACAACTTTGAAATAAACAATGAAATAAAAGATGTCACTAAAATATTTGAGGCTCCTGAACACATTTTGCTGACATAGTTTTGGGGCTTGAGGAGACCGCATGTTGTTATTAATTTTTGTTTTTCTGTGTTCTCAACTGCAGAAAATGTGTGAAATACACCCTCCCCCCATTCCCTTTTCACTGGATGCTGAGGTTTGGGCCCCAGCTAGCTTTTTTCTTTTCCTTTTGTGGTTCTTCCTGAAGCAGCCCTGCAGGGAAGCCCTAGGGTCCCTCTTCCCCTCCCCTTGGCTCAGCCAGCTCACACCCATGCTTCTTCCTACAGTCTCTACAGCAAAATGTGATGCTTAAAATTTTTTTGGGTTTTGTATTGTTTTTGCCTTTTTGTTTTGAATTTTTCCTTTCCTACTAAGATTATGCCCAGAAAAAACAAGTTGTGCATGTTTCCTGCTGTTTCTTCACACCTTCGTATGTATCACCTTCACCTCTGTGTTTTCTATAGTTTGTGCAAAAACTGACTGATTTAAAGGGGTTTCAAAGAAGATGTTTTAAATTGTTATGGGGGTTGATTTTTTTTTCTCAAGATCGTATTGTTTTATTTTGAAGTGGCAACTTTCTCCTCTATTGCCCTTAGAGTGTTTGCCTGTGCACTTAGACTGTCACTCTTTGTGGCCTCCAGGTCTCAGTGGGGGATCCAGGAGGCTGGCTGCTCTGCTCAGGGAGTACAGGGGGTCCAGAGAAGCAGAAGCAGAACCAAAGGTGGCTGTGGGTAGGCAGGAGGCTAGATCGCAGAGGGAGGGAGGGGGGGCACTGTGCTTCTGATTACCCAGAGGGGTCCCGTCTGTGCACTGAGTGGCAATACACCTGCCTGCCTGCGCTTTTCCTAGGTGACAAGCACAATAAATACTACAGTCTTCACACTGTTTACAGCTCTGGGCACCAACCACCCCACACTGGCTCTTCACTATGGCTCTGCTCTTATTTAGCTAGTAGAGTTGGGGTAAGGATTTGTTTTTAAATTGGGTGAAGAGCCAGATAGCTACTGTCCATGGGTGCCAGGCCAGCCGGTTCTTTGGTTTCCTAAGGGAAACTTAACCCTCTTCTCTAGTAGCACCATCCAGCCTCAGGGTCTTGGGGACTTGGAAGAATGTGAATAGAGGAGGAGAGGCTAGAGGAAATGAATAGACAGGGATGGATCTGTGAAGAGCAGAGGCAGCAGGAAGGATTTTTGACAGATCCCACTGAGACTTAAGCACTGGTGGGAGGGAAAGTGGAAGCAAGATTGTCCAGGAAAAGGTGGCAAGGTGCAGCAAGGGGTGGGGGGGGGGAGGAGAAGCACTGTCTAGCATCCTCCACTCCCTGTTAATGAAGGGACTCCAGCACAGTTTCTGCTCTGGTACCCCTACAGGTTGCTCAATATATTATGCTTGAGGCCACCTTACTAGGAAAAAATGGCAGCCAAGTGGGGGACCCCTATAAGTAGGCTGCTTAATGTCCTGGAAGGGATGGTGGGATGGAAAGAGGCCAGAGCCTAGTGTGAGATAGCATGAGAGAGCCTGCTGTGTGCCCCACAGTCTGACTGCACAGAGCGCCTCTGTTGGCAGGAGGTGCTGAGGCCCCCTTCCTGTGTACTGAGAAGCTGTGTTTGCCAATATAGTTTGCTTTCAATTCCAAGAGGAGCTCTGGGAAAACCTGTGGATAAAAACCAAATGCCAAATGTTGGACATTGTTTCCTTTTCCTTTTCTCTCTGATTGTTTTAATTGTTCTGTAGTGGTTTTAATGGATTTGAGACCCTGGAGCGGCAGCTGCCTTTCTGATTTCCAGCTGCTTTTTGTGAATAATTTAAAAAGAAAAAAAAAAGAAACTTTACATTTTGGAGACAAACCTGTGTGAGTTTTTTATTGGTACAAACGTTGTATTTAACACTAGGGGTTTTGTACAGTTTTTTGCCTTTTCTACTAGAAAACAATGTAAAGTGATTTCACAATGTGAAGAGAAAAAAATTGCCACTATGACCAAACGCACAGTCTGTTCTGCAGCAACAACGGGATTCAATCAACTCAAAGTCGTGATTCAGCCGTAGAAATGCTTTTTCTTGACCTTGTTTGAGCTTTCCTTTTTTCCTGTTTGATTTATAAAAGATGTCTTTTGTGTGTGAACTTGTGTTGTACTCTGTAGAAAATTATGGATTTTGCTTTAATGGTTTTAAAAAAAAAAAAAAAAAGGGCAAGAAGAGCCCTTGTCGCTTTTCTTACCTAATCACAGTTTGTGTAGTGGATTAAAAAAGAAAAAAGTTGTTAAAAGTTTGGAGCAAGGGAGTATGTGTTTAAAAGGACTCTCCTTCCTTTTTTGTGTGTTTTTCCTTTTGTCCCAATGGGGAACCTAAATCTGTTTTAATTGCACAGACACACAGACAAAAAGTCATTTTGTATCTGCCAAGTGTGGTACCTTCCTTTGTTTATTTGCTATTAAACTGTTTGAGAAGAACTGTTTGTCTTCAGAGTTGTTGATTGCCGGTGCCTGGGGGTGAGGATGGGTTTGGGGGCGGCTTCCATGTTGACAGACCTGATGATGATTCTGTTGAACCTGCACAAAGCTCCTAGAGGAAAAGACAGTTTCTTTCTGGAATGCTACTTGTGTGGCATGTCTGCATTGCACGGGGTCACCATAATATGGAAACACCTTGAAACATTTTGGTAGCTTTGGTAGCTTTAATTTTTGTTCTCCCTTTTTCATTACAGCTGATGGCCCGTGTGAATCCTAGATCATGGCCTTTGCTCCAAGCCTTTAGTCTCCAGCCCAAAAAGTAGTTAGACCTTTAAGGTATCTTCAGTAAACTCCTCAGGTATTCTAGATCATTCTCTAATGAAGCCCCTTGCCTAGGACTGCCTTTGAACTTCTGGGAGCTTGCAGTTAAGCTACGAGGTGTGGCTGAGCAGCAGATCTGTCTTTGTCCCGTCTTTCACTACATCTTATCCTACATGGAGACTCTCGGTAACCGGGTAGTCCAGTCTTCATAGAACTGAGGCCTCTCTGGAAGCTACCACTAACTTGTGGGTGGTAGACAGACCTCAGTTCTCTTCTCGGTGCCCCACTATTTGGGGTGGGTCTGGCGAGTAGTATTTATTGATATGTAGCCTGCCTTCTAGTGCCTAATGGTACATCAGCGTGTGCTAGTCTCTGAGATAAGTGGGCAGGAGAGCAGCCTCTCCTTTAACTCAAGCATTTCCTGAACACTATCCATTTGATATTCAGATGAAGACTATAGAGATCTTGTCAACCACACTTGCCTTTAATTACTGTTTTTCAGATCTCCATTTCTGTTCTCCCCCCTAACCCTCCAAGACAGAATCTTGTTGTGTACCCCCAGCTGACCTTTATAGTCAGGAGCCTCCGCCTCCCAGATGCTGAAATGACTGTCATACACTTCCATGCCTAGCTTTAAAATGTGTTTCAAATCAGAAGTCTGGGGCAGGGGACATAGCTCAGTGGTCAGATGCTTGCTTAGGGCTTATGAGGCCCTGAGTTTGATCCCCAACACTGCAGAAATAGAAGCAGAACTTTATAGGAATTTGCAGGTATTTACCCTAGCTAATGTCCAGTGGACTATTTGCTGCAGTAAATTTATGTGGGAAGCATGTGGAGCTCAGTATACATTCCGTCTTTACATCATTCCTGGGCAGTATTGCTTCCCCCCTCCCCATCTACATACAAGTCAGTTGAAAAGCAGTTATGCTGCTGCTAGAATATGGGACACTCAGAATTAAATAGAGCTGTCCAACTTCCAGACAGAAATGTCTCAAAAGCAAATTCTAGTGGCTAGTTAACCAGCTTTTCATAGGCAGTCGAAATGACCCTGGGCTCCAGTGAGGAGAGACTTGGTGAGGCCTTGTGGCTCTCATACCATCCACCTGACATCCAAAAGTGACTACAGCTTTGCCTCTGTTGGGAGTTTTGATGTTGAAGGGAATTACTGATCACTACTGCTCCTGCAGAAGGGCCGCCACCTGTGGAAGTCAAGGCCTGGCGGGGTATTTCTCTAGAATTCTGCTATCCAGTTCATGTTTAATGTTTGCTTTTGAGACAGAGTCTCTCACTACATAGCACTAGCAAGCATAGGACCATTATGTAGATCAGATTGACTTCCAACTCACAGTGCCAGGGTTTAGGATGTGGCCACCCCATCTGCCCTTAATGTTTTTATTTGTATATATTCATATAAAATGTGCTGTCTTAACTGTCCTTCTATAAATAGTGACATTTAAGTACAGTCAGTGTTTGTGCCACCATTGAAATTAAATGGCTTTTTTAATTTTGTTTTTTTGGGGGGTTTGATTCGGTGTGGTTTTTTGAGACACGCTTGTCTGCGAAAAATAAATCCGCTAGTAATGTAATAATGTAAAATGTCTGTTAGGTGTCCTCCTGGGTTCTGTATTTCATACTTTGAAGAAATGGTGTGGTCAGAGCCTTCTATGGACTCTTCCCAGAAGTTAGTTATCTTAATGGTTTCCTATTGACAAATGCCTTCTCTCCCTCTCCCTCTCCCTCTCCCTCTCCCTCTCCCCCTCCCCCTCCCCCTCCCCCTCTCCTCCTTCCCTCTTTCCTCCCTCCCTCTTTCTCCTCTCCTCTCTCTCTCTCCCCCACCCCGTTTTTTGGGTTTTTTTGTTTGGTTGGTTTGTTTTGTTGTTTTTTGAGACAGAGTAGTCCTAAGTAGCCGAGGCTAGCCTCAAACTAGCTGTGTAGGGAAATGACTTTGAACTCTTCATCTTCCTGCCTCTGCTTTCTAAATTCTGGGATTATGGGCATGAGTCACCATGTCTGGCTCACATTTGATTCTCTTTGACTGCAATGTATGGCAGTACATGCCTTTAATCCTAGCACTGAGGGGCAAGTGGGTCTCTGACTTACAGGCCAGCCTGCTCTACATTGTGGACTCCTGACTGGCCAAGGTTACATAGTGAGACTCTGACTCAAAAAAAAGGGGTAGGAGCTAGAAAGCTGGTTGGTTCTGTAGTTAAGAGCATGGATTGTTCTTACAGAGGACCCCCAAGTTTGGCTTCCAGCTCTCATACTGAGTGTGTTCACACCTTGTAACTCCAGCTGGGCATTGGCACTAAGTGTACACATAACCACATGCAGTGACACAGACATAATTAATTAAATCTTTTTAAGAAGCAGGGTAGGGGGCTGGAGAGATGCCTCAGCGGTTAAGAGCACTGACTCCTCTTCCAGATGTCCTAAGTTCAATTCCCAGCAACCACATGGTGGCTCACAACCATCTGTAATGGGATCTGATGCCTCTTCTGGTGTGTCTGAAGACAGCCACAGTGCATTCACATAAATAAAATAAATCTTTTTTTTTTTTTTTTTTTTAAATGTTTTATTTATTTCATGTATGTGAGTACATTGTCACTGTCTTCAGGCACACCAGAAGAGGGCATCGAATTCCCCGCTACAGGTGGTTGTGAGCCACCATGTGGTTGCTGGGAATTGAACTCAGGACCTGTGGAAGAGCAGGCAGTGCTCTTAACCACTGAGCCATCTCTCCAGCCCTAAAATAAATCTTTAAAAAAAAAAAAAAAAAGGCAGGGTAGTAGAGCTGCTCTCTCAGTTGTTACCTTGGGATTGGGATTCTGCATTTCTGAGATAATAAATTAAATGGTAGAATGAACATCTTTCAGTTTAATGACATATCTAAAAGCTGTTGCTTTTCTTTATAACTTAACTATAAGACCAGGCAGGGGCTGTGGAGACTGCTTGTTCAGTAAAGTGCTTGTCATGAAAACATGAAGACTTGAACTTAGCCCTCCCTCCCCACCACCCCAAGAACCCACATAAAGAAGCCAAGCATGATAGCACACACCTGTAGTCTTAATATCAGGGAGGCAGAGACAGGAAGATGTTGGGACATGCTGGCCAGGCAGCCTAGCCCTATTTTTTTCTCCCTGGGTTCAAAGAGAGATCCTATCTGAAAAAAGTGTCAGTGGGGCTGGAGATAGGGTGGCTCTGTGATTAAGAGCACTGGCTAAAAGACTGGGGTTTGCTTAACAGCACCCACCACAAGATTGGTTGTAACCGTCTGCATCTCCAGTGCCAGGAGATGCACACAACACAGACATAAATATAGGAAAATAACAATACACTTAAAAATAGGATAGAAAGTAATTATGGAATAATTACCATCCTCTGCCCTCCATGTACATGTAAATACACGGTATATAGTTTAGATATGTCTAGCTAGCATGCAGAAGTCCTGTTTGATACTTGGAACCACAAAAATTAAAATTGATGTCAAAAGTAGTTTGGTTCTGATGTTTTATTTGTTTTTGAGAAAGGGTCTCAATTTAGCCTTGGCTTTCCTGGAACTCACTGTGTAGACGTGGTTGGCCTTAAAGTCACAGAGGTCCACCTGCCTCTGCCTCCTAAATACTGGTATTAAAGGGGTGTACCACCATACCGTACAGCTTGTTTTAGTTGTTCGGGTATTTTGGGGAGTTTTTTGTTATTTTGGTTTGGTTTGGTTTTTGAGGTAGAGGTCTCATGTAACCCAGGTTGGCCTCAAACTATGTCACTGAAGATGACCTTAACCTCCTTTACCTCAAGCACTGGGTAGAAACACTTTCATCCCCTAGTTCATGTAGTACTGGAGGCTGGGCCCAGGCCTTCATAGATACTAAAAGAACACTGCCAACTGAGCTGTAGCCAGTTTTAAACTTTTGTTTGTTTCGGTTTTTGAAACAGGATTTCTACATAGCCCTGACTGTCCTGGAACTTACTCTGTAAACCAGGCTGACCTCAAACTCGCCTTTTATAATGTTTAAAGTCTGACTTTATGTCTCTGTAATACAGATGGTATCTTAAACAGTTTGTATTCCCTTATGAAACGCTTCTGTGATGGCCCACCACCTCGATGCTTGTTTGTCGTTTGTGTGCAGTGACTTTCTTGGTCAGCACACAGGTATTCTGTCATATGCTACATTCATCTTAGCATCCCAGTCTCTGATTCAGAAGAAGCCACCAGAAAGGAAAACCAGATTTTATCTTGGCTAGAGAAACTGAACTGTCAACTAGGAAAGGCACATTTCCTGTCCTAGCTACAACCCCTCTCCCCCCTTGACAAGTTGGGAGTTTGGGGCTTGTTGGTTGCTTGCTTGTTTTTTTGATACAGACTTAACACAGCTCTGACTGCAGACCAGGCTGCTCTTGTACTACAGATCCTTCTGCCTCCCAAGTGTTAGGTTTAAAGGCTTGTACTGGAGTGTCTTCTGAGCTGGAAGATTTTGAAAGTTGGGAGGCCATCCCAGTGCAATTACCCCACTGGATTTTAGAGTGGTGCAGCTATTGTACATCCTAAATTGGGAAGGTTCTCATCACTCCAGAGGCCATATTCATGAATACTCATTTTCCTAGCCCCTGTTGACTAAGCTACTTTCTTTGTGTTTGTTTTTCAAGACAGGTGTCTTAGTTTGGGTTGTATTGCTGTGAAGAGATACCATGACCAAGTTCTTAATTTGGGCTGGCTTACAGTGTGAGAGGTTCAGTCTATTATCATGGTGGGAAGGATGGCATCGTACGGGTATACTTAGTGCTAGAGGAGCCAAGAGTTCTACATCTTGATTGGAAGGCAGACAGGAGACTGAAATTGCATACTGGGCAGAGCCTAAGCCTAGGAGGCCTCAAAGCTCATAGATACAGGAACACACTTCCTCCAGCAAGGCCTCACCTCCTAAAAGTGCCACTCCTAATGGCCAAGCATTCAAATACATAAAGCTGTGGGGGCCAAACCTATTCAAACCACCACAGCAGGGTTTCTCTGTGTAGTCCTGGCTGTCTTGGTGCTCAGATCTATAGACCAGGCTGGCCTGGAACTCAAGAGATCCACCTGTCTCTACTTCCCAAATACTAAGAGTAAAGCCATATGCCACTACCACTGGCTTATGGGTAAATGTAATCACAGGCTTTTAGGTAGCCTGCATCCTGAGGTGGCTTCTCCTTTTATTCTCTTATAAATCTACTCAGTGAATAAATATCCTACCAGCTGTCTGGGCCCTTTCCAGCCCTTTGAGTTTGTCTTCCATCTTGTTTCAAAAACACCTTAACATGTCTATCCCTTCCTACTCCACCTTCCCTTCCCCCTAATGTGACTTGCCTCATCCTGAAACTGTAGAGTAGTGGCTGTCAACCTTTTTTTTGTTTTGTTTTGTTTTTTGTTTTTTGTTTTTTTTGGTTTTTCGAGACAGGGTTTCTCTGTGTAGCCTTGGCTGTCCTGGAACTCGCTCTGTAGACCAGGCTGGCCTCGAACTCAGAAATCCACCTGCCTCTGCGGTTCTCAACCTTCTAATGCTGGGATGACAAATTGTATTGCTACTTCCTAACTGCAATATTGATATTATGAATCTTAATGTAAATGTCTGGTATGCAGGATATCTGATGTGACCCCCAAAAGGATCCTGACCCACAGGTTGAGAACTATTGTTCTAGACCTACATCATTCCAAACAGTTTTCCCATTAGCTTCTGTAATTTTTTTTTTTAAGTTAACATATGCTGGGTAGTGGTGGTGTGTGCCTTTAATTCCAGTACTGCACAGGCAGATGCAGGCAAATCTGAGTTCAAGGACAGCGTGGTCTACCAAGCAAGTTCCAGGATGACCAGGGTTATACAGAGAATCCCTGCCTCTAAAAAACACAAAAGGGAAGACGACTTTTTTTAAAAAAGAATTATCAGGGACAGCCTTGTTTATACACTGAAGGCCTAAAATCAGCCATAGGCCTAAAGTCAGCAATAGGCCTGACATACATGCCTGCTAACACAAAGTCTTGGGTCTATGTGGAAAAACACTGAAACAGATGGCTAGAAGATATTGTAAACAAGCAGCTTTGGTGGAAAATTGCCAGCCTAAATAGTCATAGACCTTGTAGATAGGTAAACTTGGTGGATAGTACCAACTTAGATAAGGACAAGTGAATCATAGGCGGGGTCATAGTGGCCTGTCCCCTGAACCTTCACCCAGCTGACACTCTGTTCTGGAAGATATCTGTACTCCCCCTGAACACCTATGCTCCTGTGTCATCCCCTTCCCCACATCCTGCCTTTTTGTGTATATAACCCCTGTGTGAAAAAAAGTAAAATCAGCGGTTTGATCAGCCTATAGACAAGTCATGTTTCTTTGCATTCCCCTGTCTTCCAGTTCTCTTCAAGGTCCCCCGGATCCTAGTTCAATGCCCCACAGGTCGGGGCAATTATTTATTTATTTTTATGTATATAAGTATTCTGTAGCTGTCTTCAGATATACCAGAAGAAGGCATTGGATCTGATTACAGTGGGTTGTGAGCCACCATGTGGTTGCTGGGAATTGAACTCAGGACCTCTGGAAGAGCAGTCAGTGCTCTTAACCACTGAGCCATCTCTCCAGCCCAGAAAGACACACACACACACACACACACATATATATATATTTTTATATGCAAGGATGTTTTACCTTCACATATGGATATGTGCCCGTGTATGTGCCTGGTGTCTTTGAAGCTCAGAAGGAGAACTGGAACTGGAGTTAAAGATAGTAAGCTGCCAAGTGTGTACCAGGAACTGAATTTGTGTCCTCTTCTTGAACAAGTTCTTTTAACTTCTGAGCCATCTTCTCATCTCCAAATAAAACATTTTTTTTAAATAAAATTGGTTCTTCAGTTGTTCTACCCTAACATTTCAAGTATTCAAAAACATTTGCCACGCTGCCGGTGTCTTGGTTACTGTTCTGTTGCTGTGAAGAGCATATCCAAGGCAGCTTATGAAAGAAATTGCATTAATTGGGAGTTTGCTTAGTGAGCCTCTGACTATTATGGTGGGAAGGATGGCAGCAGGTGGGCAGGCGGGCAGTCGTTGTGCTGGCATAGTAGCTGAGAGCTTACATCTTACCTGTAGGTTGATGGCAAGAGCCTGGGCCTGATGTGGGCTTTTCAAACTTATAAGCCTACCTCCACGACCACGTTCTCCAGCATGGCCCCTGCTCATCCTCCCAAAGTAGTGCCACTAACTAGGGACCAAGCATTCAAATATGTGAACCTGTGGAGGCCAGTCTTTTAAACCACCACAGCCAGCATAGAACATTTGCATTATTACAGTCAGTTGTTCTACATGGTGCTTCTCTGGGATCTGGAGAGAGAGCTTAATGGTTATAACCAGGTTCTGCTCTTGCAGAGACCCAGATTCTCTTACCAGCACTTACATGGTAGTTCACAACCACCTGTGACCCGAGTTGCAAGGCACCTGAGTTACCCTCTTCTAACCTCCAAGGACACTGAGCATGTGCGTAAAATGAATGTAGTAATTAAACATTTTGAAAAATAAGGGTTAAAAAAAACCAAAACAAAACAAAAAAAACCAACTCCTTAATTCCAGGACATAGAAGGCCAAGGCAGGAGAATCACATCGTTTAAAGCTACCCTGGGCTACGTAGAGAAACTAGTTGAAAGAAAATGGGCCAGGGATGTGGCCCAGTTTGTAAAAGTACTAGACTAACAAGCACTAGGTTTAATTCCCAGAAGAAATCAAGCTGGATTTCATGGCAATTTAGGTTGTAGAGGCCAGAGGGTCAGAAGTGCAAGGTTATCCTTCTCTCCAAGACAAGTTTGAGACCATTCTGGGCTACACGAGACACTGGCTCAGAAAAGGAGGGGGAAATCACCACAGCAGCTCCAGACCTCCCAGCACCTATGAACATGGGAAGATAAAAGCTGTCTTAGGGTTTCCATTGGTGTGAAGAGGCACCATGACCAAGGCAACTCATAAAGGAGCTGGCTTATAGGTTCAGAGGTTTCAACCATTATCATCATGGCGGGAAGCATGGCAGCACACAGGCAGACATGGTGCTGGAGGAGCCAAGAATTCCTCTACATTTTGATCTGAAGGTAGCAGGGAGAAGATGATCTCTCACTGGCCAGACTTGAACATATATATATGAGACGTCAAAGCCCACCTCCTCAGTGGCACTTTTCTCCAACAAAGCCACACCTAACAATGCCATTTCCTCTAAGCCAAGCATTCAAACACACACACACAGCTGCTACCCCTTCATCTTTCAACACCAATACCACCTGGGTGACTTACACATTACCAAGTACAGCTGCCAACATGAGATACAATCGTGGCTGCCTCTGGAACGCAGCTTCTCTGTGATGCTGTCCTTAGTGATGTTGGTCTCTTTTTAATCACTGCTAATTCCTTAGCTCCAGCAAATTAGCACCAGTCATCCCAGTAATGCAAAGGTTTCACTTTAGTAGTTCTGGTATCATGTTAATCACAGCTGATTCTTCAGCCCCAGCCAACCAAAACCACAGAATCTTAAAAATTAAAACTGTAAGGGCCTGATAAAGTCTTTAATCTTACCCCTGAAATTTCACAAGCTAGACTTCTATCATTTGCACTGTTCTTCCAAGCTCCTACAGAACATCCCACAGAGCTCTTAACATCCCAATGGCTTTTCTAAGTCAAAGTTCCAAAGTCCTTGCACCGTCCTTCCAAAAACGTGGTCAGGCTGTCAGGAATATCCCACTCCCAGTACCAGTTTGCCTTAGTAAGGGTTTGTATTCCTGCACAAAACACGGTGACCAAAAAGGAAGTTGGAGAGGAATGGGTTTATTCAGCTTACATTTCCACATTGTTGTTCATCACCAAAGGAAGACAGGGCAGGAACTTGGAGGCAGGAGCTGATGCACAGGCCATGGAGAAGTACTGCTTACTGGATTGTTTCCCCTGGCTTCCTCAACTTTCTTTCTTTCTTCCTTTCTTTCTTTCTGTCTTCCTTCCTTTTCTTTCTTTCTTTCTTTCTTTCTTTCTTTCTTTCTTTCTTTCTTT
>NW_021604757.1:3446405-3469282 GCF_004785775.1 Grammomys surdaster | reverse complement strand
TTTCTTTCTTTCTTTCTTTCTTTCTTTCTTTCTTTCTTTCTTTCTTTCTTTCTTTCTTTCTTTCTTTCTTTTTTTGTTTTTCAAGACAGGGTCTCTCTGTGTAGCCCTGGCTGTCCTGGAACTCACTCTGTAGACCAGGCTGGCCTTAAACTCAGAAATCTGCCTGCCTCTGCCTCCCAAGTGCTGGGATTAAAGGCATGCGCCATCACTGCCCAGCCTCAACTTGCTTTCTTATAGAACCCAAGACTACCAACCCAAGGATAGCACCAACCACAATGGGCCCTCCCACCTTGATCACTAATTGAGAAATTGCCTTACAGCTGGATCTCATGGAGGCATTTCCTCAAAGGAGGCTCCTTTCTCTGTGATAACTCCAGCTTGTGTCAAGTTGACACACAAAGCCAGCCAGTCAGTGGCCATACCTATTCAAACCACCACATTCCACTCCCTGTCCCCATAGGCTTGTAGCCATAACATAATGCAGAATGCGTTTAGACCGACTTCAAAAGTCCCCATAGTCTATCGCAGTCTCAACATTTAAAAGTTCAACATGAAAGTTCTTTTGAAATTAATCCCCTATAAAATAAAAAAGCAGATTGCATACATGACATGCTCTGGAATCATGCATACATACATGCTCTGGAAGATATCATGACACAAACTATACATTATTGATCCAAAATGGAAGGAAGGACCGAAATGCAGTGAGGACCGAAGCAAGACCAAAACCCAAGTGGGCAAGTCCCAAACTTTACATTTCCATGTCTGATGTCAAAATGTTCTTCAGCTCTCCACCTCCTGTCAGCTTTGCTGAATACAACACACTTGTTTTGAGCTGTTTCCACTTCCTGTTAGCAGCTTTCCTTTGGCAGGTATCCCATGGTATCTCTAACCTCTTGGGGTCTCTAAGGCAATCCAAGCTTCAACTTCACAGCTTCACACGATGGTTTTTCTGGTCCTCCATGCACCCCTGCCATATCAATGTCTTTCATTTGTCGTAGAGGGAGATTTTATAACCCCTTTCACACAATGGCCTCTCTGGTCCTCCATTCAGAGACATCCCTGGCACAAGCACATTCTAGTCTTGATTCTAAAGCCAGAACCAAAGCTGCCAAGTTCTGCTTGCTGGGACTGGAACATGGCCCCCTTCTTCTGTGGCATCACCAGCTTTCTGTTTTTGATGATTTTTTTTACTGCCTATGTTTGGCTGTCCTGAAACTTGCTCTGCAGACCAGGATGGTCTTGATCTTAGAGATCTGCCTGCCTCTTCCTCTCAAGTGCTGGGATTAAAGGTGTTCACCACCTTCCCTGGACCTAACGTTTTCTTTAATCCCTTTTCACAAGATGGAAGTGTAGCTAGCTGGGATCTTGCCCCCGAGGTCACTACTCCCTTAATTCCATTTAATATCTTTGATCTGTTTATCTCCTTAAACACAGGATTTAGCTCCATTCTACTTCCCAGTGCCCCTTTAATCTTTGAAATCTGTACATTGTATTTTTCTTGCTCAGTTTGCTGTTTCATCCAAATGCTCTTTATAAGAGTTACCATTAGGGACTGGTGAGATGCCTTAGATGAGATGCACTGACTGCTCTTCCAGAGGTGCTAAGTTCAATTCCCAACAACCACATGGTGGCTCACAACCATCTATCTATAAGGGGATTTGATGCCCTCTTCTGGTGTATATGCAGCAGAGCACTCATACATTAAATAAATAAAATTTTAAAAAAAGTAAACATAAGAACCCAGTGGTGGTGGCACACAATCTTTAATCCCAGCACTTGGAAAGCAAAGGCAGGAGGACCTCTGAGTTCAAGGCCAGCCTGGTCTACAGAAAAATCCCTGTCTAGAAAAAAAAGAAAAGAAAAATGGGACTGGAGAGATGGCTCAGTGGTTAAGAGCACTGACTGCTCTTCCAGAGGTCCTCAGTCATATACATAAAGTAAATAAATAAAATTTAAAAGAAAAAAAGAAAAGAAAAAGTTGAAAGTTAGTACACAACAGAGTCTAAACTATCTTGAGATTTCCTTTGCCAATGGAATTAATCCAAAAGTCTTCACTTTAGACTCAGGAAAATCTCAGACAAGGACAAAAGCAGCTAAATTCCTTGCCAAAATATCACAAGAACTGTCTCTAGGCTACATACTAACGTTCTCTGAAACCTCTTGAGCCAGGCCTCAGCACACTGCCTTCCATGTTTTGGTATGATGGCCAGTTAAGCCCCTCTTAAAGAAGTCCATTGCTTTCCTAATGCAAAGTCCCAAAGTCTACATTCTTCCACACAAGAACATGGCCAGGCCTATCACAGCAATACCCAAGTTCCTGGTATCAACTTCTGCCTTAGAGTGTTATTGCTGTGAACAGACACCATGACGAAGGCAACTCATAAATGACAACATTTGAGGCTGCCTTACAGGTTCAGAAGTTTAGTCTTTTATCATCATGGCAGGAAGCATGGCAGCATGCAGGCAGACATGGTGCTGGAGGAACCAAAAGTTCTACATCTTGATCAGAAGGCAACAGGGAGGAGGCCAGACTTGAGCAAATATGAGACCGCAAAACCTACCTCAGTAACACAGTTCCTCCAACAAAGCCACACCTACTCCAATCAGGCCACACCTCCTAATAGTGCCATTCCATATGAGCCAAGCAAGCCAAATACGTTAGTGTATGGGGTTGTGCCTATTCAAACTACCCCAGAAGCTAAAGCATTCCCTTCTCTGGTGATTCTTGATTGTGTCAAGTTGACAAGACTAACCATCACACTGACCCTAAGAAGACAACAAAACAGATGGAAAGATTCCGCCGCTGCTTATAACCTGTATCACTGCCAGGCGTGGCAAGGGATTTCTTTGAGACCAGCCTGGTCTTTGTAGTTCTTGGACAGTGAGGACTATGTAGAGAGAATCTGTATCAAATAAGCAAATACGTAAATGTTGTTTACTGCTCTTGAAGAGGACCCATGTTGGTTCATGGAGCATGTCACAACTGCGTATGGGCATTTAGCATTTGCAATCTCCACAGATGCCTGCATTTATAGGTGCATACCCCTCCCCACATATACATAATAAAAATAATATAGTGTAATTAAAATAAATCTTTCTTTATAACTGTTGATATCTCCCCCAAATGTTATGCTACCTGAAAAAACCTTTCACTAAAGGTCATGACTGAGCTAGTACATGGTCCAATCATCCCAAGTAGGGATCCATGAACACTCAGTTTCAGAAGCTAGAAATTCAAGATGTTAAAGAATTGGTCCCTCCTGAGGTCATTTGTTTTGTTTTTTGAGACCGTCCTTTGTAGCCTAGGTTGGCCTTAATTCCTTATACCTGAAGATGATCTTGAGTTGATCGTCCAGGTGTACACCACACACTCAGATTTACATTGTCTTCCTGTGTCTAAGTCCTGATCTGTTACCCATAACAGGTGTTAAAGCCCACTCCAGCATTATGACGCTGTTTCCTCCATATTGAAATGTCCTCTAGTTGGGAATGGAGAGAGAGGCTCAGGACTAAGGAGGCCAAGGAAACTATAAGGTTATGTAACCTATGAGCAGGAGCTGGGAGGAAGGCGATTCGGTGGATCAGACTGTAAGCTGGGGAGGAGGCTCCAGGGATGCAGAAGTCCTCGTCTGCTGGGGTGAGCTTTCCAGTGAGAAAGCTGCGTTTGGGTCACCCTGCTCCTGTAGGTAACTGTAATAAAGTCTAGCTTAGTTCACTCAAGCTAGACAGGTGAAATCCCTTCTTTGGTCAGTTACTGGTGTCCCATGTAGGATTCCAGGATAATTGTTTAAGTCTCCCCAGAAAAACACAACAAATATCTCTTCTTGTGAGGACTGCTCAAGGACCTTAGAATAACCCAAGTTTCAACTCTAGATGTCCGTCCCATTGAATCATTGGTGGGGGAGGGATACCCTTCGGTGGGATTGTCTGCAAGCTGGGCAAGGAATCCAGTGATGAGGCTTCCGGGAGTCATCCCTATACCAAGTGTGTGTTACGATGGAACTGCCTAAATCACCCATGCTCCAGGGACTCTGGCTAACCAGGGTAAACTTGGGTGGGCACCAAAGAAATAATTCTAAGGGCTGGAGATGGATCAGCGGTTAAGAGTGCTGGCTGGGCCGGGCGGTGGTGGCGCACGCCTTTAATCCCAGCACTTGGGAGGCAGAGGCAGGCGGATTTCTAAGTTCGAGAGTTTGAGGCTAGCCTGGTCTACAGAGTGAGTTCCAGGACAGCCAGGGCTACACAGAGAAACCCTGTCTTGAAAAACCAAACCAAAAAAAAAGAGTGCTGGCTGGTCTTCCCCTGGACCCCAGTTCAATCCCTTATACCCACATGCAAGCTCACAACTGTCTGTAACTTCAGTTCCCTTCAGTTCCTGATGATCTAATGTCCTCTTCTGACCTCTATGGGCTCCTGTACACAGACACACACAGACACACACACACACAAACGTACAAACAAACCCAACTTTCTTATTTTTAAAAATTTTTTTAAAATTATTTAATGTATGAGTGCTCTGCTGCATATGCATCCACAGGCCAGAAGAGGGCATTAGATCCCCTTATAAATGGTTGTGAGCCACCATGTGGTTGCTGGGAATTGAACTCAGGACCTCTGGAAGAGCAACCACTGCTTTTAACCACTGAGCCATCTCACCAACTCCCCAATACACATGTTTTTGAGACAGGGTTTCACTTTGTAGCCTTAAATGACCTGGAACTTTCTGTGTAGACTAGACTAGCCTACTTGCTGTGTAGACCGGCCTGTCTAGTGCAGAAAGTGTATATACCACTACACTCAGCTAAATATACTTTTTAAAAAACAGGTCCACCAAAATCTACCTGGCATTTCCTCGGAAAAACTCACACAGCCCCTATTACCTACCTTATCTTGCCTTAATTAGCTCTTTTTTTTTTTTTTTTTTTTGGTTTTTCGAGACAGGGTTTCTCTGTGTAGCCCGGGCTGTCCTGGAACTCACTCTGTAGACCAGGCTGGCCTCAAACTCAGAAATCTGCCTGCCTCTGCCTCCCAAGTGCTGGGATTAAAGGCGTGCGCCACCACTGCCCGGCTAATTAGCTCTTTTAAAAAATGATTTTTTTCATTGCATGTGCATTGGTGTTTTGCCTGCATGTATGAAGGTGTCATAGCTCTTGAAGCTGGATTACAGCACACCTTAACTAGCTCTTTAAAGACTACTTCCATATACAGCTGAATTGTGAGGAAGAGGTCAGGTCAGGCCTTCCAGAGATGGATCTAGGGTGGGAGAGACACTCTAGCCATAATTAGTGAGGAATGACGGGAACTGCTTGTGAGTACACACTTCTGAAAATAGTGCAATCCAGGCTGCACCGTGACAGTATGCTGCAGTGTTTGGTATTAGAGTCCACTGTTAGAGATGCTGTCAAATCAGAGCTGGAATTGGAATTGGGGAATTTTTCTTATTTATTATGTGTGTGTGTGAGCACACACTCATGTGGGAGTCAGAGGACAACTTGTGGGAGTCTGTTCATCCTATCACGTCGTGGATCCCAGAGATGGAACTCTGGCAGCAAATGCTATTACACCATCTCACCAGCCCCTGGGACACCTTTTTTTCTTTTTTTTTTTTTTTTGGTTTTTTTGAGACAAAGCTTCTCTGTATAGCCCTGGCTGTCCTGGAATTCACTGTGTAGACCAGGCTGGCCTCGAACTCAGAAATCTGCCTGCCTCTGCCTCCCAAGTGCTGGGATTAAAGGTGTGCACCACCACCGCCCGGCTGGAATTGGGACACTTTTTGAACCTTCAAGGACCAAATTGTGGCCTCTGGTCGTCGTTTTGTCAAGGAGTAGTACCATCTCTTCTCACTGACACACTGTTTCCTTCAACACTAGACGCTGTTTTAAGTCCTTGTTAATCAGTAAGTCCTCTAATTCTGAGGCAGTCCTGTGAACTAGGTGCTGTTAATCTTTCTTCTTCAGGGCAGCAATGTGCCAAAATTCTCTGTGCCCACACAGCTAATACAGAAATACAGCAAGCAGAGCTGGGCTGGTACCCATTGTGCTGTGCTGTGCTGTGCTGTGCTGTGCCCGGCCGGGCTGGGCCAGGCTGGGCTCCTGCGCTGGGCTCCTGCGCTGGGCTGTGCTGGGCTGTGTGAGAGCCACCACAAAACTGTGAAAATTTAACTCTTCTTGCCTTGTAGAGGAGGAAGCAAGCTCAGATAGCTGCATGACTTGCTTAAGGGAGTTAGGAGGAAACCAGGCCTCCCACCAACTGGATAAGGTGAGGTGTTAGTAACAGTGTGGATGTGTGCCCAGGTAAGTGTCTGTGTGATGGGTAAATTGCAAATATAAAGTGGGGGAAGAGCTGGGAAGAAAAGAGGTGAATATGAGCAGTGGTGGCACACACCTTTAATCCCAGCACTCAGGAGGCTGAGACAGGTTCTCTGAGTTCCAGGCCATCCTGGAGTAGAGTGAGTTCCAGAACAGCCAGGGCTATACAGAGAAACCCTGTCTTGGGGGAGGGGTGGAATGTTCCATTAGCCAGGTATGGTAGCTCACTCTTTTGGACCCACCACTTGGGAGGCAGAGTCAGGCAGATAGCTGAGTTTGAGGCTGCCCTGGCCTACAAAACAAGTTCCAGACAGCCAGGGTACACAGAGAAATCATGTCTCAAAAAAAAAAAAAAAAAAAAAAAGAAGAGAAAAAAAAAGAGGGGGGAGAGAGAGGGGGGGAGGGAGGGAGGGAGGGAGGGAGAGAGGGAGGGAGGGAGGAAGGAAGGAAAAAGAAAGAAAGAAAATAGAAGAAGAAAAGAAAGAAGGAAAAGAAGCAAGGAGAATAAGCTGGCTAGGCATTCATCTCACCTTCCTGATGCCTGTATGCCCAGTGTTCTGCCTGCTGCTTTCCTGCTGTTAGAACCGCTGGCCTAAGGCTTGACCGCATCCTGGCAGACAGCCTTTGGCAAGGCATTCTGAGAGCTTAACCTGCTGGGGGCATCAAGGCCAGTGTCAGAAGTGTCAAGGGGGCACCAAATATGTTCTCAGGTGTCCCAATGCCTGTATCTCTGGGGCAGCCACCTTTCAGCTTTGAATGGGTGGAGCAGAAACCCTCGTGACCTTGCTGCTGACATTCCTCAGAAGCCACGTGGCCCCAACTGGCAGGGACAGCTGCAGACAGGGTCTGAACCAGCCTTGTTCCCAGGGTGGCGCCCGTTGTCCATCCAGGCCCTGCTTAGCTTTTGCCTGGTGTTACTTTCCCCTCCCAAGATCAGCCGGCACTGTAGGTCCAACACCATGAGGTTCTAAGGACACCTAGCCAACCACGGTCTTTCCGAGTGGCTAGGCTGAGAGAGGATGGGGCAGGACCAGACAAAGCAACAGATCGAAAAAGGACTGCAGCTGTACCAGTCCAACCAGACAGAGAAGGCACTGCAGGTGTGGATGAAGGTGCTGGAGAAGGGCTCTGACCTCGTGGGCCGCTTCCGGGTGCTGGGCTGCTTGGTAACAGCTCACTCAGAGATGGGCCGCTACAAAGAGATGCTGAAGGTACACATTACCCTTCCAGGGTGCTGTGGGAGGGCCCAGGTGCTGTGAGAGGGTTGGGAACAGGACTGGGTGGCTTCCAACTCCCAGGCGCCCTGGTATCTCCCTGAGAACCCTCTGTGTGTCTCATAGGCTAGTGTCCGGTCTGAAGTTTTGAATATGCATGGAAGATCCTGAGTCTTAGATGGCTGGGTATCTTCAGAGTCAGGCTTGTGGCCTTCAATTTCAGTGAAATTGAAGCTCAATTTCAAAGCCTCCGAGACTAAAGTTCACAGGCATCATGAGCCAGAGTCCAGGGATCTCAAACCCAGACCTCCAAGCCTAGGTTTTAGTCTACTGCTTGCTGCCTGGAGAAACAGGCTTTAAGTTTGAGGGTCAGGCTGGTCAGTGGTAGATTCCAGATCTGAGGATCTGAGGCTGGGGGTGACAGGGTAGTGTCTGCCCTGAGCTTTGGTTTAAAGCTCCTATGCTGTGACTGCAGCCTGGGAGGATGGATCTGAGGTAGTGGAAACTCTTGAGTCTGCGCTTTGGGGTCTGCCATTCTCTCACGCTGTGAAGTAGGGCTGGCTGTGTCAGCCAGGGGCTGCAGGTTAAGCCTTGGCTGAGTGTTGTCTTACCTGTTACCCTGGGATCAGTTTGCTGTGGTCCAAATTGACACCGCTCGGGAGCTGGAGGATGCTGACTTCCTGCTGGAAAGCTACCTGAACCTGGCACGAAGCAATGAGAAGCTCTGTGAGTTCCACAAAACCATCTCCTACTGCAAGACCTGCCTCGGCCTGCCTGGTACCAGGGCTGGTGCCCAGCTTGGGGGTCAGGTCAGCCTGAGCATGGGCAATGCTTTCCTGGGTCTCAGCCTCTTCCAGAAGGCCCTAGAGAGCTTTGAGAAGGCCCTGCGCTATGCCCACAACAATGATGACACCATGTTGGAGTGCCGTGTCTGCTGTAGCCTGGGTAGTTTCTACGCCCAGGTCAAGGTGGGCCTTGTCCCTTTGTGGAGGGTGGGGGGAGGAAAATGGGGGATTTGAGGCTCCCTGAGGGCCTGTTGTGTGTGTATATTGGGGGAGAGGGTTCATACTGTTTATTTATGATAAATATTCCCTGATTTTCTCTGGCCAAAAGTTCTTTTGAGACAATGCCATCTGCCTTAGCCAATTGGAGAATAGAATTATCTGACTCACTCATCCTGCAAATGGCCCCACAGGTGGCATGGGTTTTAAACTGGGCATTGAACCTGCCTCATTCATCTGGATGGCTGCATGGTTCTTGGCACAAGTGATAAGGCTGGTCATGGAGCATTTCTGCAGTAATCCAGGTCCACAAACTCTCTGGCATCCATGAAATCACTGCTGGAGTTTGTAGAGGCTGTACCTGCTTCCTCTAGGTCCAGCACAAGAAAGCCCCAGAGCCTCTTAGGACCCAACCACATACTTTGCTGGGCACTCCCCTCAGCTCTCCCTTTAGATAGCGGTTCAGTGAATGAGAAACTCTGGGGAAGGTAGAGCCACGAATCCCACCTCCATCTCTCAGATGACCTAGAAGATAGGGAAGCTCCTGTGTAAGAACAAGCTGTTTTTCTGTCTAGTCTTGGGCAAGTCACCTACTTCTCTGAACCTTAAGATATCTGTGTATAAATGAGGAAGTACAGGACTCACAGCAGGGATGTAAAGATTCATTAGTCTACTATTTATTGGCAGGGGTGGGGATTGGAGAGATGGGTCAGTTTTTTAAGAGTGTTTGCCTCTCTTGCAGAGGACCCATGTTTGATTCCCAGCACTGACATAGTGGCTCACAATTGCCTGTAACTACAGTTTCCAGGGATCCCATGCCTTGCCTGACTTCTGCAGGCTGCTGCAAGCACACAGTGCACATACATTCACCCAGGCCACACACCATACACTTAATATCAAATAACTACTTGAAAAAACATTTACTGAGCTGGGCGGCACTCAGAAAACAGAGGCAGGCAGATCTATGTAATCTGTGATCTGTGAGGCCAGCCTGGTCTACAGAGCGAGTTCCAGAATAGCCAGGGCTACACACACAAAGAAACTCTGTCTCAAAAAAAAACAAAAACAAAAAACAACCAAACAAAAAACAAACCAAAACAATAAAAGAAAAAATTTTTTTACTGAGGATCAACGACATCTCATGAACTGTTGTTGTTGGATGCTGTGTCTGTAACAACAGAGACAATGGCAGGGTCTCTTAAGAAGCTCCGTACTATCTGGATGAGAAGAACAGTTAACACAATCAGGAAGTTCATCCTGTGAAGAAAAGTGGGCAATACCAGGATGATGGGTAGGGGCACCGTTTTTTTTAAGAGAGTGGTCAGAAGGCCTCAGTGAGTGGTGGAGAAGGAGAGGGGTGAGCCAGGCAGAGATCCAAGGAATTAGCATCAGGCAAAGCTCTGCCAAGCCAGGGAGGCCACCAGGCTGACGGCGGTCTATGAGGAGGTGGGGAGGCACATGGAAGGGTGGGGTGTGAACTTACTGGTAGGGTCAGTGACCAAAAGCTTCCAATTACCAGGATTTTAGTGGGTCTCATGTAGCCTAGTGTAACATCCAGATGTGGGGGAAAAGTTTTTTAAAGACTTACTCATTTTTATGTGTATGGGTATTTTGCCTACATGTATGAGTACCACATGTGTGTGTTGCTTGTGGACACCAGAGGATGGCATTGGAAGTACAGATGGTTGTGAGCTGCCATTTGGATGCTGGAAGAGCAGCCAGTGCCTTTAACTGCAAAGCCATCATTTTTCTAGCCTCAAGCTTTGGGAGATATTTTTTTTTTAAAGATTTATTTATTTTATGTATATGAGTACACTGTAGCTGTCTTCAGATACACCAGAAGAGGGCATCAGATCCCATTACAGATGATTGTGAGTCACCATGTTGTTGATGGGAATTGAACTCAGGACCTCTGGAAGAGCAGTCAGTGCTCTTAACCGCTGAGCCATCTCTCCAGCCTTGGCTTTTGGAGATCATACTTACTGCTGGAAGCCAAAATGAAGGAATAGAATGACCATGACCACTGTGGTGCATATCTGTGACCTCAGTACTCAGGAGGCAAAGGCAGGACGACTACAAGTTTGCAGCTACTCTGAGCAACATAAGAAATACAAACAAAAACAAAACAAAAAAAAACTTATAACAAACAAACACTGGGGCTCCCTGGCTGTCACAGATCCCAGGCCTGGAGCCCTGGGTTTGGGTCAGTTCCTACCACTCAGTGTGTCTCCTTCCTGTTCTGTGCCCCCTGCAGGACTATGAGAAAGCCCTGTTCTTCCCCTGCAAGGCTGCAGAGCTTGTCAACGACTATGGCAAAGGCTGGAGCCTCAAATATCGGGCCATGAGCCAGTACCACATGGCTGTGGCCTACCGGCTGCTGGGCCACCTGGGCAGTGCCATGGAGTGTTGTGAGGTAGGACAGCAGGGAAGCATGCAGGTGGTGGGGGTGGGAGATGATCTCAGGCCCAGGTCACAGGGCCCCCTATTTCCTAAAACAGCCCATAGAATCCCCCAAAGGCCCATAAGCACCTGAAGAGTGTGTCATAAACACTGCGCCAGACCTCATCCCCTCCAGTCCATCCTCAGGGCAAGGAGCTTCCCTGTCCCCAGTAGCCTCTGTGGACCACTTTGAAAAGTAAAACATAAGGGCTGGGTAGGTAGCTCAGTTGATAGAGTGCTTGCCTAACGTGCACAAAGCCCTGGGTTCATCCCTTACCCCTACAGCACTTGGAAGGTGGAGACAGGATCAGATGTTCAAGGACATCTTCAGGTACATAGTTAGTTCAAAGCCTAGCTGAGCTATATGAGAGTGTCTTTAAAAAAAAAATGAACAAAAAAAAATAGTAAAACAGAGACATACTGTGTTACCTGTCTGTAACCCCAGCATTCAGGAGCCAAGCAGTATGATCACTTAGTTTGAGACTAGCATGGACTGCACTGGGAGCTCTTGGGCCAAAAAAAAAAAAAAAAGAAAAAGAAAAAAGAAAAGAAAAGGCTTGGGGGGGGCACTTTTGAGTCTCAGAGTTGTTCCAGTTCTCTAGTGCGTACCATTCTCAGGAGAGCCTTTCTCTTAATAAACTGTTCTGATTTCTGTCTCTCTCTCTCTCTCTGTTCTTCTCTGTCTCTCTCTCTCCTTCCCTCTCCCCTCCCTCTCTCTCTCTGTCTCTCTATCTCTCTGTCTCTGTCTTTGTCTCTGTCTCTCTCTGTCACACACACACACACACACACACACACACACACAGAGTCACATTGTTTCTTCCTCTGATCCTGATGAAGGTGCTTCTTTCTCTCTAAGCTTTGGTTTCCCTCCGTCAGACAGTACTGCGATCTTAGTGGTTCAGTGCAAGAGGCCTCAGCAACCACGAGAGGATGTGGTGATCCTAGCTGTCCCTTCTAAGGAACTGCTGGGTATAAGGCACCCCATAGTAGGGTCACGTGAGCTAGCCTGAGCAACCAGCCTCCCTTGCAGGAATCCATGAAGATTGCCCTGCAGCATGGTGACCGCCCGTTGCAAGCACTCTGTCTGCTTTGCTTTGCTGATATCCACCGGAGCCGTGGGGACCTGGAGGTGAGATCACCAGGATGAGGTGGGGGAGGGGGAACTTGGGCATGGAGCACCCCAAATCCAACCCTGCTTGGCTCTGCAGACAGCCTTCCCTAGGTACGATTCCGCTATGAGCATTATGACGGAGATCGGAAACCGCCTGGGGCAGGTGCATGTGCTACTGGGTGTGGCCAAGTGCTGGATGGCCAGGAAGGTGCTTGACAAGGTGAGACCAGGCCCTTTCCTGTGGCTAAAGCTCTCTCTGAGGCTCCCAATTTGGGGCTACTCAGCCAGCACTGGGGTACAGTGTTGGGCTTGTCCCCTTTATTTAACATCTGCCTCACCCTGTTGTCATGAGACCCAGACATTCCCAATTCTCCACACTAAAGAAGGTCCATGCCTCACCCAGAGACCCACAGCATATAAAAGGCCAGCACTAGCATTTGAACCATATATTCTTTTTTGTTTTGTTTTGTTTTGTTTTGTTTTTCGAGACAGGGTTTCTCTGTATAGCCCTGGCTGTCCTGGAACTCACTCTGTAGACCAGGCTGGCCTCGAACTCAGAAATCCGCCTGCCTCTGCCTCCCAAGTGCTGGGATTAAAAGCGTGCGCCACCACTGCCTGGCTGAACCATATATTCTTAAATTCCCTTTTACTGTCTCACGAGGCAGTCACATTCTGCCCATGTGTCAGCATAAACTAAGGCAGGATGTAACTTGCTTGATCTCTTCTGCTGCCTTCTCATAGGGCCATGGCCCCACCCCAGACCCCCAAACCCCCCACCCCAGGCCCACTTTTCTTTGTTTTTGCTATGAGCCAAGGCAAACAGATTGCCCACAACTCTGGCTTCTGCTCACCTTCCAGGCTTTGGATGCCATTGAGAAAGCCCAGGACCTGGCTGAAGAAGTTGGAAATAAGGTCAGACATGATTATGTCTCCTGGGTCTAGGGTCAAGAGCCAAAGGTCAAGAGCCTGGGTATGCTGGCACACACCTGTAATCCCACCACTTGGGTGGAGGAGACACGGGTGACCACATAGTGAGTTGGAATACATGAGCCCCTGCTCACGCTCTGAGCCCTTCTGACCCTCTGGAAGGCGCATGAAGCCACCCAACCTCCTGGATCTCCACCTTCCTCCCAGAGAATATTTCTAGGGCTGGGCAGGCATTTCACACCTTGGAGAGTCGCTGAGTTCCTAGCAGCCTCTCAGATCCATGGGGTAGATGTCTTCTTCATGAGTATTAGACATGTACACATTCATATATGCAAGCAAAAACACTTGTACACATTTTTTAATCTTAAAAACAAAACCAAAATAACAATCCTAACAATGTCCTCTATGCTTCAAGAGCTGCGTGTCCTCGAAAATACTGAATACAGCCTTCCCTGTGAGCATTCTCATGCTATAGATGAGGCCCAGTGTTGCTCAGCTACCAGCTATATAGCTATAGTATATGCAGCTTCTTCAGATGTCGCAGTTGTATCCAGACCTTAAAGTCTTGGAGAGAGCTTTGTGTCTCCCAAAGTCTTCTAGAAAATGTGCATCTCTCTAGGCTCTGGGGCACGCCCAACTAAGATGCTGACATCTATTTGCTTTGGGCTGGACCACAGCCACTCATGTTTATCCAGGTATCAGGCTGATCAGAAATGTATATTCAATAAAAATAGGAAAACACACTAGTTATTGTAGAGGCAACAGAGCAGCAGGTGTGGTCAACAAAGTCCTTCAGAAACATGGTGTGGTGGGGCACAGCTGTTTCAGCACTTGGGAGGTAGAAGCAGAAGGATCAGGAGTTCTAGGTCAGCCACGACTATAGAGTGAGTTTTAAGTCACTCTGGGCTATATATATGAGTAAAACAAAAACATAGGGTCCCATGTTTCTCATCTCTGGTCTTACCCACTCTGTTCAAAGGGAATCTAAGGCTGGGGTCGGCAGGATATTTCTCCCAGGTCCCACAGCAAGGCAAGGGTGTGGCAGGAACGGCACTTTCTTAGCCCTGCCCTTCGTCTAGTCCCTCATGGGATCTATCCCCACCGCCTTAGCTGAGCCAGCTCAAGCTGCATTGCCTGAGTGAGGGCATCTACCGCAGCAAAGGGCTGCAGCGCGAGCTGCGCGCGCACGTAGTGAGGTTCCACGAGTGCGTGGAGGAGACTGAGCTCTACTGCGGCCTCTGTGGTGAGTCCATTGGGGAGAAGAACAGCCGGCTGCAGGCCCTGCCCTGCTCTCACATCTTTCACCTCAGGTGAGTCCTTCGCTGGGCGGCAGGACCCCCCCAAATCACGCTAGCAATATTAAATGCAAAGTCCTGGTTCCTGGGTGTATTCTAACAATTTCCCACCTACTTACTCACGGACTCTCCCTCCAGGATCGGTGTGTGTGTGTGTGTGTGTGTGTGTGTGTGTGTGTGCGCGCGTGCATGTGTGTGTGTGTGTGTGTGTGTGTGTGGTGTGTGTCATTCTTACCATCATCCCAAGGGGAATTCAGAAGGACTCCTTCAAGTCAGCTCCCAGGACCAGGCTTGCCTTGGGTTGGCACCGGATGCCAACTTTGCTACAGCCTGGAAGCCTCTGGCGCAGGGCAGGCAGGAAGTGAACAGGAGCCCAGGAGAGCCTTCTCCTCCACTGGATAGTGACCTCCTGGCCTGGAAAGGAAGAAGACAAAAGCCAAGGCCTGAAGTAAGTCTGGCCTGGGTGAGTGAATGCAGCCCTCTGCCTCCACAGATGCCTGCAAAACAACGGCACTAGGAGTTGCCCCAACTGCCGCCGCTCTTCCATGAAGCCAGGCTTTGTGTGACTTCGGTGGCTATCTTGGGTTTCCACACAACCTCCCCCGGCCCCTTCTCCACCATCAAGCTGGAGGCCCTGGTTAAATCCTAGGGTAGCAGCCAGGGCCTCCATAGCAGAGGCCTGCCTGCTGTTCCTCTGGGCTTAGCTCCCCTCCCCTGCCTCTTTGTACTCTGATATTTATAGAAAAATAAAATGTTTGTACGTGGTGCCAGTGATTCTGACCCTTATTCCTCATGGAGGCTTCTCCAGACACAAGCCTCAGTCTATGTATGGTGTGAGACCCTCTGGCTACCCGCCTTAGCAATTAAGTTACCACAAGAACTGGAGACAAAATCCTGCTGCTGAGATCACTCACACACACACACACACAAATACACAGACACACACGCATGCTCCCGAATGCTCACGTGCATGCACGCACACACTCATACACACAGGCATGAGGAGTTGGAAGGGAACCACTACACAATAAGCAGAATGCACAGCAATGTGGAAAGTGGTAGAAACTTCTGTGGACTGCACTGTAAATTTCTGCCCCACCAATATTTTTAAGTACATCTATTTATTTTGTGTGCGTGCACATGTGTCAGAGCATGTGTGTCGGTGTGACTGTGTGGTCGGAGAACAGTTTGGGGGAGTCAGTTGTGTCCTTCCACCATGCAAGTCCCTCGGGATGGAACTCAGGCCCTCCAGCTTGGAGGGAAATGACTTTACATGCTGAGCCATCTGACTCTTCCCTGCCTCACCCATCTTTCAAGTGTTGTTGCTATTGAGATTTCCAGACAGGGTTTCTCTGTGTAGCCCTGGCTTTCTCTGTAGACCAGGCTGGCCTTGGACCTGTCTCTGCCTCCTGAGTGCTGAGATAAAAGGCCTGTGCCACCATGCCCAGCTGTCATCCTATAAATTTTATCTGTTAATGCCTTTGTCTGTTGGGCTGATATAACAAAATACCTTATATGCAACAGACATTTATTTCTGACAGTTCTGGAGGCCGGGAGCTCCGTGATGCAGTGTCTGCTGAGAGCCCATGTTCGGGTTCAGAGATGCATCTTACTATCTATGTCTTAATGTAGAGAAAGGAGCAAAGTGACTCTGTGGTCACTTTGTTTGTTTGTTTGTTTGTTTGAGACAGGCATTCTCACTGGGCGGTGGTGGCACACACCTTTAATACCAGCACTTGGGAGGCAGAGGCAGGCAGATTTCTGAGTTTGAGGTTAGCCTGGTCTACAGAGTGAGTTTCAGGACAGCCAGGGCTATACAGAGAAACCCTGTCTCGAAAAAACCAAATAAATAAATAAATAAATAAATAAAATAAAAATTTAAAAAAATCTGTTTTTCCTTCTGACCAGTTAGTTCCCAACAATAACGACTCTGAGACTAATTATTTATTATTAAATGCCTAGGCCATAAGTCTTGGCTCATTCCCTGACTGCCTCAACTTATTAAAGCCATTCAAACCATCCTGTCTTCTACATGGTTAGTTACCACTCCTTCAGCCCTAGCTTGCGCAGATGTACACACAAGCAAAAGAATCCCATTTATGGAAAAAATAAAATAATTTTAAGAGGAAAATTAGTGTTTGTATTTAGATCACCTAGTCTATGCCTTTTTTTACCCCCTTAAACCAGGCTGGCCTTAAACTCAGATCTACCTACCTCTGCTTTGACAGTTGAGATTAAAGGTATGTGAACCATGCCTGGTTCTGTGTTTTCAATAACATTTTTGTATTTTTTGAGAATTTTATTCATATAGAAAATAAAATATATTTTTATCATAGCTATCCCCCAGCTCTCCCTGGAACTCCTTGTAGACGGCCTCCAGCATGTCTGTCACCCTCCTCCTGAGTTCAGGACCTAGGCTTCTTTCCCTTTTGTTTTTCTTTTTGGTTTTTTGAAATAATGTCCCACTGGGTAGCCCAGGCTGGCCTGGAACTCACTTTTTACACCAGGCCGGCCTTGAATTCATAGAGATCTGCCTCTTGACTATTTTTTTCCTTTCTTTTTTTGTTTTTGTTTTTGTTTTTTTGTTTTTGTTTTTGTTTTGTTTTTCGAGACAGGGTTTCTCTGTGTAGCCCGGGCTGTCCTGGAACTCACTCCGTAGACCAGGCTGGCCTCGAACTCAGAAATCCGCCTGCCTCTGCCTCCCAAGTGCTGGGGTTAAAGGCGTGCGCCACCACCGCCTGGCCGACTATTCTTTTTTCATAGTCACTGAATCTAACTAGTGCTGCCCTTACGCACGTGTATACGGGGTCATCTACCAGCATTTAGGCCACCTACTGGTGGTCACACTCCTCCAAGGAAAACTAGCTACCCTTTCCTAGCAGCTGTCAATTACCAGCAGTTCCTCAGCGAGAGGTGGGTTCTCATGAGCCCTTCCTCCTGTGCCTATGCTGGAATTTTCCCTGGCTTGACAGTGTGCAGGTCTCATACAGAGAACCACGGCTGCTGTAGGTTTTGGAGTGAGTGACTCTCTCATGCTAGAATACAAGCATTTCTAGCTACCATAGGGGACAAAGTCTCTCACTGGGACCAGGGACTCACCAGATGAGCTAGGCAGGCTGCCTTCACTTGCAAGCTCCAGGGACTGGCCTGTCTCCACCTCCCCCATGTGAGGTTTATAAGTGCTTACACAGTCAGCTTTGTATGTAGAATGAACTCATGAGTCTTCATGCTTATGTTAGTAAAAAAATCATCCCCATGTTAATGTAAGGATCAGCAGTGGTGCCGCACGCCTTTAATCCCAGCACTCAGGAGGCAGAGGCAGGTGGGTTTCTGTGAGTTTGAGGCCAGCCTGGTCTACAGAGTGAGTTCCAGGACAGCCAGGGCAACAGAGAGAAACCCTGTCTCCAAAAACAAAAATAAGAGCAACAAAAAGGATTGAAAAAGTAGGTAATTATATTGAGGAAAATAATTAGAAATACAAAAAAGGAAAAAAATAGAAGAGGCTCAGTAGTATTGCATTAAATTGTATTTTGTACTCATCACTGTGTGCTCGTGGGTTGTAGGAAATGTGGCTGGAGATATGTGGCTCAGTAGTCAAGATCACATACTGCTATTGCAGAGGACCAGAATTTGGTTCTCAGTACCCACACTGGGCAACTCACAATCCCATGTAATTTTAGTTCCATGGGATGTAGAACCCCTTCTGGCTTCCATGTGCACTGACCCACATGTACACACACACACACACCTTAAAGAAACAATTATAGGACTATACATAGTTCTAAATAGGTATGTGTGTGTCCAGCAGCCTGGAGTACTGACACAGTAGTGGGCATACTTAGCACCCAGATCTTGACTTCAAATATGATGCACAAAAAACAAAAACAAAAATATCCCAAATTCCCAGCACTTGTGAGGCAGAGGCAGGCGTATTTCTGAGTTCGAGGCCAGCCTGGTCTACAGAGTGAGTTCCAGGACAGCCAGGGCTATACAGAGAAACCCTGACTCGAAAAACCAAAAAAACAAAAAACAAAAAACAAAAAACAAACAAAAACCCAAATCAAGATCAAAGCAAACAACAACAAAACTAGCCTCCTTGGGGGACAATCTGTTCTAGCCCTGCATCATGGAAAGTACAAGGTGAGGCTAGAATATCTTATTCCAGAAAACAAAAGGAACAGAAAGGGAGGTGAGCCAGCTTGGAAGGGCTCCCAAAGCCCTCTGGCGGTGACAAATCACAACTGCTTTATCAGCACAGGCTACCATCACAAAATACCAGGGAATGGTGTTTCAAACAACCACAACGTATTTCCTTACAGCTTTGGAGACTTTAGTGCCGCATCAACATGGCAGAAGATTCTATTGTGCCTTACCACTGTGTCCTTCTATAACCTTTTATCTGTGCTCCCAAAGGAAGAGAGGCATTCTTCCTTTCTCCTGTCTATAAAGGCGAGTGCCCCACCTCATCTGACTCCAGCTGCCTCCCAGAGCCCTCTCTCCAAATGCCATTATCCCAGGGGCTAGGACCTCAACATGACTATTTTGAGAGACACAAAGGTTCTGTACACAGTGACACAGTTTAATTCAACAAGTTAGGGACCATACTGATATTATTAAAATTTTAGTTAATGGGATGTTTACAGTTTGCAAGTTCTTCCTTATAAAATCTGTATTAATATGATTTTTAAAAAAGCATTTATTTAGTGTTTGCATGTACATATTCATACCACTATATATGTGACATGTTAGGCTGGCCCTAGTCCCTACTCAAGAGGGAACCAGCCCCTTTAAGGAGATAAAAAACTGCACTTTCTGCATGTCTCAGGAGTCCAATCCAAGACCACGGCATCCTGTTATCTTAATGCCCACTAGTCCCCACACAAAAAATCTCTGTTTGCAGCAGTTGCCTTCTCTTGATGCTCTCCTGCCGCTTCCCAGCCCGGCTTAAACCGGGCTTAAACCTATAAAACCCAACCTCCCTTTTGGCATGGCTGCTCTCCCTTGTCTCAGAGACAGACCTCAATAAAGCTTTGTTCTTCGGCTTTGGTGTGGCTCGGATGATCTTGTTCTCCTGTAAACCTTATCATATAGATGTAAGAGGACAACTTAAAGTGATTCAGTCCTCTGCTTCCGTCATGCGTGTCCTGGGCGTCAGACTCAGGTCATCAGGCTTGGGAACAAGTGCCTTTACCTGCTGAGCCATCTTTCCCCTTGGATATTCATTTTTTCTAAGGTAGGATCTCATTGTGTAGCTCTAGCAGACCTAGAACTCACTATGTAAACTCGAATAGCCTCAAATGCACTGAGTACTGGAATTAAAGATGCATGTGGTTATTCATTTTAAAGGGAAGGAAAAGCTGAATCTCAGTGGAAATGGTTGGCTGGCCCAGTTCATCATGTGAAAAGGGTTAACATCTCCATGACAAGATGAGAGAAGGCAGAACAGCTTTAGAAACTGTTTAGGAGGATACAGCTTTAGAAACATCCCACAGAGTAACTGTGATCTCTGAACATATCCAGAGCATCGAGTCAGCACTCTCCCACTGAGCTGCAGCCCCTAGCCCAGGAGGATATTCTTCACCTCAGCAAATGCTCTCCCAAGGATCCAGCTGATGTGGCATTTAGTCCTCACCTTACTTCCATTTGATTCATGAAAAGAAGTTACAAGGCTGGCCCTGGTGTGGCTCACACCCTTAGTCCAGTACTCAGGAGGCAGAGGCAGGTGGAGGCCAGCCTGGTCTATAGAGTGAGTTTCAGGACAGCCTGTGCTACACAGAGAAGTCTTCTCTTGAAAACTGCCCCTCCCCACAAAAGAAGAAGTTACTAGGGTTGGAATGTTTAGATTGTTTTAAGTGTATATGTATATTATACACACACACACACACACACACACACACACACACACACGACAGGCATGATGACACAACCTGTAGCCCCAACTCCTCAGGGCACAGAAAGATTGTTTCAGCTTGGGAATTCCAAAATATCCCGCATCTTCACTTAAAAAAAAAAGATAAAAAATACATACTTTTTAAAAAAGGAGTAGACTGGATCCAGTGTCAGCAGAGTTGGCAGGCCTGGTGTTAGCATGGATCTTAGGGGTCATCTCACTGAGATATTATTGAGAGGTGACTCAAAAGAAGCAAGGAGAGCTGGGATGCATCTCAGTGGTGTAGGGTTCGTCTAGCATGCAGAGGCCTTGGCTTCAAACCCCAGTACTGAAGAAAAGAAGATGAGAAAGCCAGGTGCTGTGGGCTGTGGTTGTGATATCAGCACTCAGAAGACTAAGGCAGAAGAACTGACGTGAGATCAAGGTCAGCCTGGACTAGACAAGTTCTGGGCCAGGTAAGTTACAGAGTGATATTCAGATATTAAAAAAATAGGCTGGAGAAGTTGCTTAGTGGTTAAGAGTGCTTATTGTTCTTCTGGAGGGCCTGGGTTCAGTTCCCAGCACCTGTTTTGATGGCTCACATCCCATAAATCCCATAATTCCAGCTCCAAGGTGCCTGATCTCCCTCTTTGGTCTTCTTAGGCACAGCATTCATGTGAATGCATGATACAGATGCGTGTGTTTACACTTAAATAAATATTAAAGAAAAATTAAAAATAGGCATCAGGTCAAGCAGCAAAATTATAAAGGATATTCTAGAAAAAAGGAACAGGGGCTTGCCTGCGATAGTCAAGGCACAGCAAGGAGGCTGCTTACCGAGACCAAGAGTCCAGAGAGTCTAAATATACAAAGCCTGATAGGCTGCTCCGAGGATTTGGACTTTTACTCAGAGAGACAGGCAGCTGCTGTGGAGGTTTTAGGCAGAGTGACATGATCTGAGCAGTTTCAAAGGAATTCCACTGGTTGCTATGCAGAGGACAGATTAGGTACCAGACAACTGGCCTGGGTGCTTCAAAACTGGCAGCCTGGGATATAATGTAAGATCTTGTACACACACACACACACACACACACACACACACACACACGCACTGGCAAATCTATATGAAAGGCACAGAGGTTTTTATTGTTTGTTCTTTCAACTTTTTAAATATTTTTACCTTTTTTTCAAAATATTTTTCAAAATGTCAAATTTGAGGAACTGTTACACAGAAACAGGGAGGGGGGTGTTGTGGAGATATTTCGGGAGAGGGAGAGGTAAAAGATATTAGGGAAGAGACTTCTGTGACAGGTGCCATATTTTGCAAATCGAAAGCAAGCTGGTGTTGGGGATGTTTGTGACTTATTAGAGTGCCACCCTAGCAAGAGAGGGGGTGTGGCTCAGATTCCCAGTGCTGCAGAAGCCTTGTGTGGTGGTAAAAATTTGTGTGTAACTCCAATGCCTGGATGCAGGACAATTAGAACTTTAGAGTCATCCATGACTATACGGTGAGTTCATAGACAGTCTGGGATATGAGGCATGCACATGTGCGCGCGCACACACGCACACACACACACACACACACACACTCAGACAGTTGTGAGCCTTTAATATTAGCACTCAGGAGGCAAGGTAATTGGATCTCTGTGAGTTCATGGCCAGCCTGGTCTACATAGTGAGATCGCCTCTTAAAGGGGTGGGGAGGAGAATATGTTTTGTGGCCTGAGCATTCTCCTGGGCTCTCAAGCAAATACAAGGACACATGTACTGAATGAGTTTAACAGAGAAGACAGCCACTTCATCACACAGAAGATACATATTCCTGGTAAGTGCACTGAAGGGGAAGCTCAGAGAGTGTGGGGTACAGAGTAAGACTTGACTAGTCTTTGATGGTCAGTGAGGCTTTGCTGTTGGTTTAAAGAACATTAATATTCATTGATATTCAGTGGTGACATAGAGTTATAGGAGGTGTAGAGACCTAGATGTGGGAGGGGGATCTGAGACACCAATCAAGGGGCAGAGGCCCAGGTATTGTGAAGAAAGATATGACATCTTGGCAAGATGTGGCAAGATTAAGACTTGTGTCTTAATTCTGAGGCTTTGTTTGTTTTTGTTTTCTTCTTGAAAGAGTGGGTATCATAATCAGATCTGGCTTGAGTCTGATGTTTCTCGATACTCCATGACAGATTAGAGAGGTGATTCTCACTCTAGCCTCAATAACCCTGATCTGATGTTCTTTGGTGCTGATGGTGGAACACTGTCTTTGAACCCTCAGGAGCTCTGTGTGGTCCTGAAGTCAAGAAGTCATCTAGGACTACATGAGAGGAAAAGCCAGCTGTGTCTTTGTATTTTCGTTGAATGAACAAATATTTATTATGCATCAGCTAAATCTAAGAACTGAGTTTAGCTCTTGGCACACAGCAGCAATCTCAAGAAGCCATACTTGAGCATGGGTTTCCCCTTCTCCCTGGATCATCCTTACTGCTGGAAGCCGAAATGAAGGAATAGACTGACCATGACTACTGTGGTGCATATCTGTGACCTTAGTACTCAGGAGGCAAAGGCAGGATGACTACAAGTTTGCAGCTACTCTGAGCAACATAAGAAATACAAACAAGGTCTACCGAGTGAGTTACAGGACAGCCAGGGCTACACAGAGAAACCCTGTCTCGAAAAACCAAAAAAAAAAAAAAAAAAAAAGAAAGAAAGA